>NC_137233.1:11487573-11717573 GCF_949987685.1 Ammodytes marinus
TCTTTGCACTGATGGTTTCGTTTGCTGTTACATGTAATTTACTATCCTCAGGGGAAAAATGTTAAATATTGTTTAAAGTTCCTTGTAGCTACTTTAATTCTTAAACATTTTAAAAGACAAAGACTTTGTAATTTACAGGGACCTTTTTTTATACAACTCTCTCATTAGGGAAAAAAAAACACTGTGAAAGAAGAAGAGTCAAACATCATTGTGGAATATTTTCATAAAAATGTGGATGTTTAGCAGGTATTTATTTTTAGTTTCCATCTCACTTTAGCGTGTTAGCATGCTAACATTTGACGATTAGCAAAGTGCAGCCTGGCAGGAACAACATTTGTTTTACAAGTAAAAACCGAACATCAAGCAGAGGGGAAAATGAATGGCTTAAAACGTATTGAAATATTAACAATTTCATGGTTGTATCATACATTTTGTCCATCTTTATTTGTATAATTTTATATCTATTCATTACATTATGTTACACTTGTGGTAGATAGTCCAACACCCACAACATAAAATGTAAGCCAACATACAGTGGTAGTCCGGAGTTGACAGCACAATATGGCTATTTAAAGCATGTCTCCTCAGCCGTGAAACAATATGAAGGGAATGTATCACTCCTTACCAAGTTACACCTTACAAAGACAAATTACATTAGTACATAGTCAGCAGGGTTTGAGAATCCTCCAGAGGTTCTCACTGTAGGATCCAGATTCAAACTGCTGAAGTCTCTTCTATGTTCCTTGCAGATGAGAAGATAGAGTGATTTATTGATGTGGTGGATGGCTTACAGGAGCTTACAGGAGCTGACTGACTGATTAAGTCTGTAACAGCCAGGACCAAACCCCAAATGGAAGCAAACCGATCCTAACCACATTGTCAGCTGTACCTGGAGAATGGGCCCTTATTCAAACAGAGACAGCGGTCAAGATGAGTGAAACAAAAAGACAAAGCAAACGTAGCTCATGGCCATGGGCGTTTTCCTGAAGCTTGAAGGAGCAATCTGTTCTGTTTGGTGAAATGAGGGAAGGGTAGTCATGGGATACAAAATAAACAGGCAGATTATGCAAATGATAAGGCAGTTCATTTATTATTAGTTTTTTCTTGTTTTTTTTATCTGCATGTTTTTTTTAATTTTTAATTCTGCAGAAGGGAAAAGCTTCAGCAGCCACGTTGTTTTGTCTGGTCCTCTCGGCCCATGCAAAGATAAGCCTTCGTGCAGCAGCTGCCAGCTGCTACTTCTAGGTTGGCAGTGGAAGTGTGTACCATTGGGGTTGGTCCGTGCACATGTTCCATGTCACATTCATCGCAGGCTTAGCCGTTCTAGTGCACGGTGACGGTGTGTCTTTCTAGTTGTGTAGGTTTCCATCTCCTCCTCCTCTTGCTCCTCCTCTGTCACCTCCTATGCTGCTGCCTAATATTGGGTGAACAAACTGGTACACCAGTCTCTGAGACACATCAGGCTTGCGGATGATGCCTTTCTTGTAGTATTGACGTATGGAGCGGCTCAGTTTGTCATAGTTCATAGCAGGCCGATTCTTCCTGAGTCCCCAGAGTCTCGCAACGTGAGCCGAGTCTTCAATTTTAAAAATACCTAGTGGGAATCAAAAGAGATTTGACATTTGTAACGACTCAACTGTGGTTGCTTACATTTGACCTATGGCCAGGAAGAGCACATTGTTAGTCCACTACATACATACACATTTGCTTACTTTTTTATTTTATTCAGTCTCGTTGAGATAAAGGATGAGTAAACGTTAGATGCAAGTTATAGCGTAGCATTACAATGACATAAAATAAAATTGAAATACCCTTTTCTTTGTTGAGCCAGCGGATGCAGCGTCCATAGCTGTGCGGTTTGAGCAGGAGTTCTCTGAGAAACTGCCAAAGATGAATGGGCTGACCCGAACATGACGAATCTGCCTCGGACCAAAGATCCTCGCTGACTAAACAGCAAAAAGTCACAACGATATTTGGACCTTTAGGCCACGGTGTAGTGGTACACAGATAAAAACACACATTTCTAAAGAAGCGAGTCTTATAAGGTTTACAAACTAACAAGAACATACAATTCACAAAGCGGCTTCTTGATTAGCATGAAAGACAAAATCTTACTCCTAATAATTTTATTAGAATTAAAAAGGTCAACTAAAATGTCCAAATTATGTGCAAAGTAACAGTGCAATTTCAATTCCTTACAGTCTTTTTCTTTTCTTATTTCATCATATATAAATGTTTTTGTTTTTAATGAAATGCGCCTAAGACCCTGTTTCCACCTGGCATTAATATGTGGTTTTTAGGATCCGATCGCGCTAACTACAGGTGGAAACACGCTCAATGCGCATTGAATGCGCATTGAGATTATCCACATTCGGAGGTGGTTTGAGACCACATATCCACATACCCATTAACAGTGGAAACACGTATGCGTATCTCATACACATTAGGCCCCGCCCACTCAACTGCGGCGAGTGACTGGGCGGAAAGGCGTACTCATTCACGCGACAATTCACGTCATAAAAGCGCACCGTTGCAGGTAAATAATAAAGTCTATGTGTGGAACAACTGTGGTCAAGCCAGCGGTCTCTTGTTTTTGCATGGTCAAACCAGCCGCTTCTTTATTTATTCCCCCCGTGTTGTTGTGAGCACAGAGACGGCTCGGTGCAACTGATAGAGACAGTGAGCGAACAGCTCTGGCTGCGGCAGCTTCGTGACATCGTAGCAGTGGGACACAGTGTAGCCAACTGATTCATTTAATGACGAGGAAAAACACCACACAATAAACAGTGCCGCGCTCACATTTTCGCCAAAACACACTGACTCTCTTCACTCTAGCCGAGGTGACTACACAAGGCGGAAATGATTCTTTCGACCAACTGTGGTCAAGCCAGCGGTCTCTCGTTTTTGCTCGGTCAAACCAGCCGCTTTTTTATTTATTCTCCCCGTGTTGTTGTGAGCGTGTATTTAGCCTACTACTATCTATGGCGTAAACACACAGAGACGGCTCGGTGCAACTCATAATAGAGACAGTGAGCGAACAGTGCTGGCTGCGGCAGCTACGCAGTGGGACACAGTGTAACCAAGTGATTAATTTATTGACGAGGAAAACACCACACAATAAACAGTGCTGTGCTCACATTTTCACCAAAACACAAGACTCTTGCCGAGGTGACCATAGACATTATAAAGGGATTTATAATGTCTATGGTCGTGGATGGTCAACACTTCTTCTTCTTCTTCTTCTTTTATTTCCGGCAGACTAGGCAAGGGCGGGGCACTGCTGCCCCCGCCGATTAAAAACAACAGTAGCCTATAAGCGGAAATGATGTACGAGCTGATTTCCATACAGCGCGGGGAATTCGAATCCGGATCGCAAACGCGCATAGAAGACGCATTGTTAAGGCCAGGTGTGAACAAGCATATTACATTTACATATAACGATCGGATTCCTCAGAACCACATATTAATGCCAGGTGGAAACAGGGTCTTAGGAAAACACCTACCAGTAGCTTTTGTATCTCCAACTGAACACCTCTCTTTCATCCAGGCAGCTGGAGGAACGAGAAAGACAATGAATACATTTACTTGAAATTGATTTCACATGGCTTACTCTTTTAGAACATCATTGTCAGTTACAACATTAAGACAATACGAGCATTGTGATGAACTTGTTAAATACATATCTCACACACACACATACCTGACTTCCATATGTCCAGGTGTGCGTGCAGCGTGTCACCACACTGCGGCGAACGTTGGCGGAACTCCTCCTCGCTCATGGCACACAGGTCCTTTCCCGTCAGCTCCTGGAAGGCTTTCCCTGCGTGGGGCAACCGGTAAAGATGCTCAGTCCACAGCAGCCACTTCTGGACGTTCCCTGTGTTCCAGTCTATGGGGTCTGACGCAGAAACAGAGAAAGTGGGAAAACATGTATTATTTCTATATTTCACCTTTTATTTTTATAGGCATGTCATTATAGGTGTTACGAGGAACTTTTAAATATTTCTGTATGTTTTATTTTTCGTCTGATGATCATAATGTACATGTTACAGCAAAGGAGACCATCAGTGCAAAGAATGCTATTTTTAAATAGTTTTTCTTAATGCCTTTGTCATAAGTACGCTCACGCAGGATGAACAGCTGGCGTAGTAAAAATACTACCCCTTTTGTTCAAAGAGGGTGCAACAATTAACACAAACTGAAAGTTCCTCGGATAAACTTTAAGAAAAAGTTCTTATTTGCAATGGCGGCCTGACAAGAGACAAAAGCCATTTAGGGAAAGGGGAGGAGGGCTAAGAGATAAATAAGAAATAAAATATGATTAAAAATAAATAAAATTAGCAATGACAATATGGACAACAGTCAATAAGCATAACATGAGGAGTGCACAGGTATATGATGGGTGAATAAGAAGGGAGAAACCTTACAAATTTAGCAATAAGCAAATCATAATGTAGAAAAGAAACTGCATGGATCGGTGTAAACGGCCGAGATGGCGATTTTGAAGGATGAAATTGCAATAGGTTCGTCCAGTTTAAAAAAAACTCCCTGCTGCGAATTGCCTTGTTTGGGGCTAGTCCTACAGTGAGATTAAAGTCATATGTGAGTCAAGCTGAGTCAGTTTAATTCCCATTCGTTTTTATTGCGTATCATGTCCTGCTACTGTAGTACATTTAAATGTACTAAACCCACAAGTCTTTTATGCCCCTACACTTCTAATCAGTAGAACAGATGACTGGGGATCGCACAGGGTTTTATGACAGCCAGAAGCCTCACAATACATAATGCTTCCTCTGTTTGCTTTGCGAGCGGGAGAGACCTCGCCCATAAGTCTGTGTACACGTCTGATGGCAGGAAAGAAACCACCACTGTCCCGATCCAGGAGAACTCATGTAAAGGTCAGGATTACATAGATCCTGGAGCAGGCAAACACAGCGTTAGGTCTGTAGGGACATGATTGAAGAGATCTGTCATCTTGCCCGGGCGCTCCATACAAAATATGTGTTAATAATGGGAAAAAGATCCAGTAGCTTAAATTGAGCTCAATCAATATTCCTCTACCTGCAAATAATGATGGCGATGTTTCCTTTTTTTCTTTTTGTCATGAAAAATGCCCCTGTGTGCTTTAAAGATTTGTTTCTTTGTCATTTAATCAACGGAACTGTAACAGCCCTTTTTGGGAGATGACAAAGTGCAGTAGCAGGTGTGTTGGACGGCACGCCTTACCTGGGGTGATGTTGAGCAGTTTGCAGGCTGTTTCGATGTCCTTCAACACTTCTCCGACCACCATGCTCTGCACCTGCTCCAGAGAGCGCTCCTCCTCCTGGCCCTCCAGCCCGGGAGAGAGGCCCTGTTCCTGGCTGTCGATGACGGGGCACTGCTCTGGTTCCTCCCGGGGCTCCATCATGCGAGTCATGGGCACGGCCAGCGTTGTTGTTGTGGTTGGGGAGGTCTCCGAGACCTTCAGCAGCCAGGTGGCGTCTTCGGTGAGGAGCATGTCAAAGCAGGAGAGGTAGAGGCCCGGCACGCCACGCTCCAGGGCGTCCAGGCTGGGTTTGGTCTCCCCGAGGTCCCAGGGTTCCCCAGAGTTCTCCCTGCTCTGCTCCAGGATGGCCAGGGAGTCCTCTGTTGTCGCCCCGATCCGGGATCCATACACTGTGCCTTCTGATAAACTGCCCACAGGAGTTGACATAACTGGGGAGACAAGAGAGACAATAAAAAAGACCTTAGACCTTACATTGCTAACCTGTCAGGGAAACATTTAAAAAGTTTCCTTTCAGCATTGCAAGGAACCTTAAGGAAAATGCTTTTTCTTGATGAATGATTCTGATAAGTGGAACACCAAAAGGGATCAACACAAATGGCTGTACCATAAGCACTTCGGAATGTAACAGACAAGAGCTCATGAATGATAATCCTGTCTGACAACATTTAGAAAGTTTAGAGCAGTTGAGCATCACTTTCTTTAATATTATGTCAATAGTTATTAAGCCAATTAGGTAATACCTTCTCTAACTTTTCCTTTACTGCAATTATCTGGCTCCTAAAGCAGCATTTGTTTTTGTCCATCAAAGTCCATCAGAGCAGATCCAGGCAAGAATTCCTTTCCGTAATGTGATATGAGCAGAAATGAGGTGAGACTGTGCTGGTCGATGCTTTATAAGAACCCCCAGCCTAATGGAGATACTGGGGTAAATGACCCTGAAGAGAGTGAAAAACACACACAGCGCTGACAGGCATCATGGGGCAAAATGGATTTGACTGAGTCTCTTATTTGTGGGTCATTGGGCCAGAATGGCTGACGTCTTGGGGGTAGGTGACTTGTATTGAGACCTGAGGCAGCTCCGCCGCCTGCCTGGGCTTTCAAGGTGCCGTCTCTGCAGCCCTCTGTCTCCACTGTCAGCTGGAGATTTTAATCAAGTGAGATAATGCGTAAAAAGAGCAGCGCACCAAACGACCAAGTCTGTTTTATGAAGAGTTGACCGATAGCTGCTGTTGGCAACAGGAAATTGCCATCATAAGTATTCATTTATGGACGTCAGCTGTGGCACAAGTGTTGTAATCGCACCCATAATGTGTACCTGCCACAGCTGGCATACGGGAAGGCACACGGCTGTCACACACACACACACACACCAGGTTATCAGGCTGATGCCACAGTAAAGGAAGTGTGCTCCCACAGAGCACATGTTCAAGGAGAGTCATGGCTTTATTTGTCAAGACACAAATAAATTAAAAGTCCGATAAAGATTTAAACAATGACCAGCTACGCCCATTGACCAAAATCCTCTGTGAGGGCAGAGTTCAAAATGAACGCATACTTCATAGAAACAAAATGACAAAAAAGTTTTAATCAGAATGTTCTCTTTTTTTGTCATACATTTCTATTTTTTCTTTCCTCTTTTACATTGTATACTGTATATTTTTTGTCATTCTGTAATTTATTTCCTTTGATGTTGGCTGCACACATAAGACATCTTTTCTCTCTTTCACCAAAGTTAAATAAAGTTATCTTGCCCGCCCCTGAAACGGATTCCCCTTTTTTTTCGTGTATTGGTCCTCAACCCCCCACTGTAAAACCTCCTCCCCAGACTTCCTTTTATCTCCACATTTCTCGTAAACCATAACCCACCCTCCCTTTCACTGCATCAGGAGTCAGATTAAAAGCTGCTGGCATCCCAAGCCTCTGCTGCTGCGTGTCAACTCTGCTCTGCAACAGCTTGCGCTAAGCCCATTAGCAAAGCAAATTTAGCCATATTACCTTCTTCCCAAAGGAAGAGGGGGCACAAGAAAAAGACACAAACACACACCCCCGGGGAGGGGGATTAAGGCCCTGACTGATCTCTAAATGAGTTTGGTCAAGATGCTGATATTCATTTCAGAGGCATTAGGGCTTGCTCCATTTACTCTGCAAAGTCAGCCTTTGACACAGGCGGAAAAGGAACTCCCTCCATGCAGGCGTCCACCCTGGGAACCATATTACTTCTACAAGCTTGTTCTCATTTAACATAAAGACCAATAAAAGTAACCAAAACACTGACCAAAGAGCTACCTGTGTGTGATATCTTTACTGGAAATCCGCACGCAGCTTTAATCAAAAGAATAACGTCCATTCTCGAAATTGAAAATGGTAAAAGTTGAAGAACAATTCAACCTAATTTGAAATGTGCCCACTAGCCCATTTATCATTGTTGCTGAAACAATTATGTGACATAAGTCAAAAGTGTTTGGATTAAAGTTAATAAGTAGTGATTTAAACAAGCAAAAAGTTCTGCTCATTCAAAAGTGTATCGAGAGAGCATCAATCTAGTAGTGACCAACACTGGGGTGCTTGGCTCATAACAAAAAAAAGAAAGTGTTGTTTGAGTGTGGAGTTAGATGAGTGTGTACAGCCAGGCGTGGCTGTTTGCCATGTGAGCGTTAAAGGGAGATTTTCTTTTCCTTGTTATTGTTTCTCATGGGAAAACTTGGAGCAGCTAAGGAAGTCATTGTTCCCCGAACAAGGAAAAAGGTTGCATCTTTGTGTTGGGCTCCTTTGCTCAATATGACTATTGCTGGGAAGAAAGTATTCAGGCTTGAGGAAGTGATAAGGATCTAAGACTAATCAATTTGTTGTGGCAGGTGCAGGTGCACTGTTCACATTATAAATTAGGTTTAGGTGTTACTATTTTTAGGTTGTTAAAAAGGTAGTTGCTTATTTTATGAATTGCAAATAAAGGCTGGTTTTCGTGTGATGTGTTTGCACTTACTTTTATTTTTATTGCTGTTTACAATATTTGGATTTCAAAGACCATCACTACTTCCAATTTTATATCTGCAAAACTGACATTTTAATTCCATTTCATTATACTCCTATATGTCTACTTTACTTTCATGTCCACAGTGGGAAGTGTTAACTGCCAAGAAGGGATGGTGTTGCACTCTGTGAATCATTTCTACTGTTAGTCAGGTGCACTGGCATTAGGCCAGTATCCTTGGAAACTAAGCACTTGCAAGTGCTTTGCGGTTGGTCCAAATTATTTTTGCAGCATTTACAGTTAATGATGTAGATGATAAACGTCATACCACTGAGATTGGACCTGAAGATTGGATGTTATAGCACGGACGGATGGAGAAAGAAAAACCTGTCACCTGTTTAGTTTTTTTTTTCAGACAAATTGAAGAGACGACCAAGATATGGACACCCTCACCACAAGGCCTTAAGGCATGCTCTGGCGCAGCTGGATATAATGTGCAAATTGTCAGAAGATCAGAAGGAGCAAGTTGTTTTAATAGTTCTAAAAGTTTGGTACAATCGGCAGCCGCTTTTAAAGTGACATTATAACCACCAGCAATTTGCCAATGAAGACTAAAGCTGGGGTATACTGTATGATTTCTGATTGGTCAAAGTTAACATGAGCTGACACTTTGACCAATCAGAGCGAGGCTCCGATTCTCTGTTCTTATTGGCTGTTGGGACTGTCCATTCACTTTGGCACGACTTTGCTGGTGTAGTGCGTGTCAGGGAGGGACCAAAGAGAACAAGTGGAGCGGTTGAGGTATTTGGATTTGAATCTCTATCCCAACTGCCATTTTCTCCCCAAATCCTCAACCCCAGCTTTAATGTGATGCACAAATTTCACTACTTCGATTGGGCTCATATATAGTGCAAATACTTTCAATTTCTATCCACCTAGCTACAAGGAACTTTGAGTTGTTGTTGTTTCTAGCGGCACCTTTCGATAATATTGTTAAAAAAACATTTTTTACAACACCTGCACCCAGGCACGTGCTACAGAGTTTTGCATGCCTGCCGAAAATGGCATGCACCTTAGCTGTAGGGGATACTGGCAGAAATTGTGGTGATTATTAAGGCACATTTTTGTTAAAAGACTATATAATCTGCTTCGTCATAGTATTTATAAAGGTGCATGCAATTTTTGCCAGGCATGCTGAACTTGGCACTACACCTGCTTGTGCATTTCTTAGGAAGAAAGGGAATACATCAATGCAGAGAGATTTTTTTGTGAGTTTGTAACATTAATAATGGTAATATGACGATGGTGAGGCAGAATACATTTTAATTTATCTGGAAATACAGGCTGTTACGGTTTGCCTGCCCTAAATAGTTTACAGGAAAAATCTGACCAGTTTAAAGGCATAAATAATAACTATATATTAGTGCTGTCAGTTTAACGCGTTATTAACGGCGTTAACGCAAACCCATTTTAATGGCGATATTTTTATTATCGCGCGATTAACGCTCTTTACGCTCTTTACGGCCTAGCAAACGTTGTGGTTTTTTCACATGCTGTTGAATCAACTAGTAATGTTAGAACAACTGAAACACCACAAACTATACATGTGGCTCGCAGTTAAGTTACTGTTCATTCAAACGGAACATGTCCTACAGGGTAATTTCACATTAAAATCATTTAACTGGCAAAACGGCTAAACGTCCAGTCAATTCTGACTTTTATTTTGAAGCAGAAACCGGAACCTAGCTCTTTCTAGCTCAGCTGCGCGACCTTCACTAGTAGCTTCTTCCGTGTGGTGTGAGTCTGGGACTTCGCGGAAAAAGAACAGAAAAGAAAGCTTGTCATTAAATATTATCGTTTGACAGCACTACTATATATAATATACTATAATAAGTTTATTTATATAGCACAATTCAGACACAAGGCCATTCAAAGTGTTTTTACAGGGGCAAGAAATACATCAAGAATAAAATACATCAAGTATAGAATAGACACAAGAAAAGCAAATTAAAAATATGAAATATGAATAGAAATAAAACATTTTAATTAAATAAAAATCGCAGGTTAAAAGGGAAACAGAAAAGTCTTCAGATCTGATTTAAAAGAGCTGAGAGTTGCAGCAGACCTCAAGTTTTCTGGGAGGTTGTTCCAGATATGCGGTGCATAAAAACTGAAAGCTGCTTCTCCTGGTTTAGTCCTAACTCTGGTGACTGTAAGTAGACCTGTCCCAGACGACCCAAGGGCTCTGGACGGTTCATAACGCATCAGGAGATCACAAATGTATTTTGGCCCTAAACCATTTAGTGCTTTATAAACCAACATCAATATTTTGAAGTCAATTCTTTGATTGACAGGAAGCCAGTGTAAAGACCTCAGAACTGGGGTGATGTGATCAACTTTTTGGGTCTTAGTGAGGACTAGAGCAGCAGCGTTCTGAATTAGCTGAAGTTGTCTGATTGACAGGACCACAAATATCTGTTACGTATGTGTAACAGTTAACAAGTCTACTAATCCATGGACAAGTTTTTCTAAATCTTGCTGAGACATAAGCGCTTTGATTCTTGATATGTTTGTAAGGTGGTAGTAGGCTGACTTAGTAAGTGATTTAATGTGTTTCTTGAAATTCAAGTCTGAGTCGATGACAACACCAAGATGTTTGGCTTGGTGTGTGGTTTCTAACATAGCAGATTTAAGCTGTGCGCTGACTTTTAATTGTTCATATTTGGCACCAAAGACAATTACTTCAGTTTTGTCGTTGTTTAATTGAAGAAAATGTTGGCACATCCAGTGTTGGCACTATAGTCTCCTGGTGAAATGGTTATGTAAATTTGTGTGTCGTCTGCATAATTATGGTAACATTATTTGTTCTCATTCATGATTTGGGCTAGTGGGAGCATGTAGATGTTAAACAGAAGAGGCCCAAGAATTAAACCTTTGGGGACCCGCATGCAATATTTGTTCGCTCGGATGTGAAATTGCCTATTGACACATAGTAGTCTCTGTCCTTTATGTAGGATTTAAACCAGTGTAGCACAGTTCCAGTCCAACCCAGTTTGCAAGTCGATCTAGTAATATCTTGTAGTCAACTGTGTCGAACTCAGCACTGAGATCCAGTAGAACTAAGACAGAACTTTTTCCACTGTCTGTGTTTAAGTGGATGTCATTGAAGCTCTTAACCAGAGCGGTCTCAGTGCTGTGGTGTTCTGACTGGAAGACATAAAATCAGTTGTTCATTGCTCAGCAGTTATTTTTAGAATTTAGTTAGTTTTATGCTTTCTTATCCTATTTTTTTTACATCTTATGTCAGCCTTTCCTTGTGAGATCAATCAAAAAGCAGCATGGATCATAAATGTGTGTCTTTGAAAAAGCAAATCATCATAACGTGAAGTCCCTTTTCACTCCCCACCCACCTAGAGAGCCAGGGAAGCTTTTAGCAGACTCCATGAATGAAATCTGTCATCTTTAGTCAACATCATCATTTAAATCCCCCATCTCATCCTTGACAGCGGGGACACATTTATATCATATTTGTCAGCTTGTCTTGGCATTGAAACAGCCAGCAACGTCCCCAGGCACTGTTTATCTTGCCGCATGTTGTTTTTCACACCTTAACATAGCGTGTAAATGCTATATGATGAAATTTGACATGTAGAGGAACGAGAAAAACGGTTAAGCACGGCGCAAGTTGCAGAGCAAACACAGAGAAAAGAAATGGGATGATTGAAAAAAAATATTAAATTATTAAATTAATATGAAAAAAGCTGTATGAATCCTCCCCGTTGTTGTTATCAAACAGCAGCAACACAAATGTTTTACCTGATAAACTTTTGTTTCCAATTCATAGTTTTCAACTCACCAGTGATATTAAAAACTGCTTAAGTAAACAAGAATGTACTTTGTTTTGCTTTAAGTCTTGTATCCAGTCACTCTTTTTTTGCATGATGTTGTTTAACGATGTTATGTTCTCTGAAATATCTCTTTATGAATGGTCTTATTGTTTTTAATCTTGTGTTGTGATGCCAAACAATCAATTTGTGTGCAATCAAACTTTGTAACTTTCTACACATTAATTACAAAGCAAATTTGTCTTTATAAATTGGATTATCCTTATAATTCTAACTGACTGTTAACACCTTAAAATGCTGTATGGTGGTAATCCTATACCAGGAAAGTCACAGAGGAGATGCCTTTTTATTTTTTCTCTGAAATATAAGATGATTATATCAACATCGATGAGCAAAGGGTACAAGTTAGATGTAATATTAAAGATGCAATATGTAACTGTGGGTGTGTCAGAGATGTACATTTTCTATGGTATATTCTCATAACTTAATAAACACACTTTCCTAACAGGAAAATGTGATCCCTGGAACACAGTTTGAAGTTAGAAAGCTTCCTGAGAATGACTGTTTCTCTGTTGTTGTTTACAACAGCAGGTCCCACAGTTTGGTTTACAAACATATTATAGTCCTGTGTTTGGTCCCAGGTTCCTGAAAATAATTTACTTTTTGATTTATGATATTCAATACTAAGAATTACATGTAGAGTAAATAGGTTTTGCAAACTAACTGCAGGCTCTGGAAATGTATACAAATCCCCCTCCTCTGAACCTGCATAACAGTAGAAATTTGGATTTCATTTATTCCCAGCAAACTTCACAACAAGTGTCCCATACATTTTCCTTTAATTAAAAACTTTAAATTCATGCAGTGAACAGGGAAAATAAAGTGTCACATACGTATTGAGGATGTTGAGAGAGGTTAAGTGTCTTCTTACCGAGGCAGAGATGCTCTGATGAAGACCCGATTGGATGGAGGCAGATGCGGTTCTCAGCTCTGGATCTGTTGACGATGAATGGTGGCCTATTGTCCTGTTGCAGATGGACAAATGTTCAGCTCAGAAGGGTGCTAGAGGCAGAGGACAGAGGCGAGACACCCTACAATCTATATTTTTTGTTTTTTTTCCCCCCACTTGATGACTGTCGCAGAACCCCCAGCCTGAGGCCTTGGACCCTCCCAGGCTCCCTGGTACAATTACCACTTAACCTGAAAGTCACAGCCTAAAGCACAACTGCAAAGTAAACCTCAAGTGAAAGCACCTGCTGGGGGTGTGCACAAAGTGAGAGTGAGCCAGGGCAAGTGAGTGAGTGCAAAGGAATTCTAGCACCATTGACTGCAATTTGTATTTATAGGGTAGTGGTGTTTACTTATGCACACAACCTGCTGTGCGTGTATGGGTGTGTGTGTGTGTGTGTGTGTGTGTGTGTGTGTGTGTGTATGGGTGTGTGTGTGTGTGTGTGTGTGTGTGTGTGTGTGTGTGTGTGTGTGTGTGTGTGTGTGTGTGTGTGTGTGTGTGTGTGTGTGTGTCTGTGTGTGTGTGTGTGTGTGTGTGTGTGTCGACATAAGCACAGACCTCTTCTAGCATGATTAGTTGACCTCACTACTTAGGTGACAGACAAAGTGATAAGAGACTATAGAATATAGAATGGCACTTGTATTGTCACTATACAGTACATTATTAACGGTTAAACCAGTTATTCCAAACCTTTTTTGGCTTAAGACCCATGTTCAGATGTCTCTTCTCTAAACTTCTGGTTTCATTTAAACAATAAATACAGTATATTGGTTGTATAAACAAATACAAAATAACAGAGAAAAACCCAAAACATTTTCTTTGTGGTGCAAAGAAAGTTGTTTTTAAAAATAGTTTACAGACTAGCCCGTTTCCAGAATTATACTATACAAACCATGGTCCCACAGGTGTTTTAGTTTAATCTCCTCACTCACCTAAATTGCTCTTCTTGCATTAAATTGTTTATTCATTCATTAAGTTAGGTGACCTCACATCATTTTATCCTATTTCTATTTCACCAGGATAATCCACCTGTTTTCAAAACTGTTTTCTAGGGATTCCTGAATCCTCCAGAAGTCAAAACCACCAGACTTCTAATAATGTAGCTTTTGGAGGTGGAGTTCACTTTAACTGCTTTACATACGGTTGGGTACTTTATAAACAATGTGTCAAAGTCAATAAATGATTGTAGTGAATCCCTTCCTACGTGTAGTGTAGTAGCATAACATTGAATTGTTCAAGTATAAGTAGGCTACTGTATGTATGCAGCTATAGGCTACTTAGCGACTTTGAGTTTCAAGAAAGAATAAGCTAAATACAATATACAATTATTTCCACAGATGAAAAACGTTTACTTTTTATATCCATTTTTTTTGTATCAAAACACTGACCTCTTGTAGACTGTATCAGTAACTATACAAGGAGAAATATTCATAGGAACTTCTCAAAACACTGCAGCTCACTCAACTTCTCTGCTGACTATCTGTATAAATGTATTTGAAAAAGGCATAGGCTATAGTCTCCCAAGAAATATCTCCAAATACACTGTATTTGTTAGTAGCTTGTGCTGTTGGCTGCTAAAGTGTGGCTAGACTATTTTTGGGCACATTTATCCCAACATTAACATATTGTCAGCTGAGTTAGCACAGCTGCTATTTGTAACTAGCAGTGGTAAGTTGATCCATAGAGCATTCTGTAATTGTTCCTTAATTGTAAAAAAAATTCAGGCTCATACATCAACATTAGATATAGTTGATTATTTGGTGTTTAGATTCAGCAGTCCAAATAAGGTGCTGATTTCCTTATTTCTTTCAGTGCAATTATTTGAACAACTCAAAGGAACAAAAAGCTAAATAAGCCAAAACATTCTTCCAGTATATTATATGTGCAATATATCATAAAATCATTTTGATCGCATTTGTTAAAGAGGAGTCAACATTTGGTTTTCTATTGAGAAATAGATAAGAACATGCTTTCCACATTTCAGGTGTATAATCAACCTTATAGCATGACATTATGATGAGTTTATAATGTGACATTATTACTTGGGGCTATGCTCTGATACTATATTTTGCCTCATTCACACTGGTTTCCACGGTTGCATCCACTCAACCAAAGGGACTGCACTTCAGTTACATGGGTGATGTCATGGCTAACGACAACAATTACGGGAAACTATTGAGATCTCTATCATTGCACAGGAGTACTATAAAATATTGACTTTTCTATGGCAGTAGAAACTGTCATGCACCACCACTCATCTGTGAAATAGTGGATTATTGGCTCCTTTTTTCAAATGTAAAAGAAAGAAAAAAAGCCGGTCTGTGTGTAAACTCTGTTTGCTAACTGCGAACTGATGCATTGTAATGAAAAACCGTTTCCTTTGCGTAAGTTAAGCCGGGTCTGAACAATGTGGCTCTGTCCAAACCATAGAACTAACAGGTATTTGTGAAAAGGCTTTCAAAGAAAACTATGTTCTTTACAAAACAGTGGTAACCCACAACAATCAAAGTACTTAAAGACCACTGTATCTAATCGTTTCCCTCTAATCTGGCTTCTAATTCACCATGTAAGACGCTAAATGGCCTGTCTTCTGATAGCGACCGCTGAATCCTAAGGTTTCTTTCTCTTTTACAGTCCCAGGACATATTTTCTATTCTTTCATTTCTAATTCAGGAGCTGCTAGCTTGATACAGTCACACAGTCTGAATGGATTAATCTTGAAATACAGAGAGGGTGTGCACCAAACTGCGTCAAGACTTCTCAGCCGCTGAGTGTTTGTAGACACACCAAATCAAACCTTGAACGATGACAACCTCCTTTCATTGGACAACAGACTTGCACATTGTGCATGACCACACACATTATAAGTGCATAGCACAGAGCTAAATGATTGTAATTAAAACTGAACATATTGTCATAAAAAGAGTTTGCTGATATATTTACAAAAAAAAGGAAATATTTACAGATTTTTACAAAGAGAAAACATCTGTTTGCTTTTGGCTTAACTCACATCCAGTTCAAGGAAAAATTTGCATGGCAGTTTCTTCAAATAGTGTTTGACCTTTTCCTTGGCTCCGGAACAACATTCTCATGGTTGAAAGACAATGAGCAAGAAGAAGAAACAGACTGGGTGTCAAATACGTTGTCACAATCGGTCCACTGTGATGGTGAGATGAATAACGATTGTGCAGGTGTCACTGCTATGAACAGGTGTCGATGACCTTCTGAGTTGTTTTAGCAAACTCAATAATCAGCAAATAATCTAATCTTTGTTGAGTGAGCTGTGTCATATTGTCAGACCATGTACTGTATATATGTGCAAGTATGAAGTTAGACACCTCTTAGTTATGACAGCTCTTCAAACTGTTTTTTTTAATGTATTTTTGTATCCTTATCAGAGGGAAAATCAGTCAGTTGTGAATGACTGCTTGAATAAATACGACTTCATTAATTTGAAACAGTGCGTTGTGAGTAACTGAACCTTATAGAATTACTTCCTCTTGAAAGTAAATGGAGAGAGAGAGAGAGAGACAGAGAAAGAGAGAGAGAGGGGTTTATTGACAGTGTTGCATTCAACGTCAATGTTTGTCGTCACAAGGACAGTTTGAGATCGAGGTAAGATCCATTTCCTGATGATTTACTTCAACAGCCAGGCAGCTTGCCAAAACAGTATGCTGCCTGTAAAACAGTTAACACTGCAGAGACATGCCTGATCCCGTACATGTGTAAAAAACCAACAGACATGAGGTCAAACGATGGCATGGACAGTATGAACAAAAAAAGTCACACATGTCAAGACACGACATGCAGTGGTGGAAGCATCCGGAAGAGTTTCAGTCCTTGAGATGGGTTGTGTTACTCACCCATGGATGGACGAAGCTGTTTTATGCAATAATCCGTGAGTTAGAATTTGAATAGATGTGAGTTATACTGATATTTGCCAGATGTTTGTATGTACATTGCATTATGTGTATTTCTAAAGGTACATGTGTGCGCAAGCATTAATACACATATTAAACAAGCAATATTCTGAAAATACAAAAAAAAGAAGATACAGGAATTCTTAGAAATATGTAATGAACAAATATTAAGGTGATTTCTTGTTTTACTAGTGGAAATTATTTGTGAATCTTGACATTGCAAACAGGTTTGGACATTTCTTTTGTAAAACAGTTTTGGAAATTGTATTTAGACCTTTCAAGTTGACTGGGATAACTTGGCGCTATTTCAGCAGAATTGGGGCAACATGAGCATTAGGCTGGAACCGTGTTTCTGACTATCTGATGAATGAAGGTGTGATGTTTCCTCTCCTTTTAACTCTGTTGTTGGTCTCTAACAACTCCAAAAGGGAAATATCTAGCTCTTCAGAATCAGATTAAGGTTTATTGCCAGGTATGTTTATGCATACAGGGCTTTTCTGTTGTTTAATGAGGCACACAATAACCATACGCAAAGAGGCAAGTCTGAGAATATAAGTAGCAAATTTACAATATAATTTACAATTTACAATGAAATATTATATAAAGAGAAATATGTGCAATTATCCTTTATCACAAAAGAAGAGCTGTACAATTGTGCAGGAGGTAGCCTGACCCAAAAAGTGCAAATGATCAGATAGATGAGGATGTGTAAATGTAATACAATGAGGAATATATATATATATATATATATATATATATATTGGTCTCTCGAGGATAAATAAAAGTTAAATGAAAAATGAAAAAAATAAATATATATATAGCCTATATATATATATATATATATATATATATATATATATATGATTTTATTCAGGACACATGAAGATCCATAGTACAATGCATACAAAATAGACTCAATACAAAAATAACAACAAAAAAGCACACCAATGCATACAGATTAAAAAAACAAATAAAATAAGAGATCAGCATACAACACTTGCAGTATACAAAGATGTCCTCCAATGTCTCCAGAGTGTGGATGAGAACCTGACAGAGCTGAGCCCAGGCTTGGCCAATGCCTAAATAATACTGTTTTCAGATGCCGTCAACCTACACATAAAACGATACATCAAATTCCTAATTAAAGCATGACAGGTAGGCACACCAACATTTAGAAACATTTGACTGGCACTAGACCATCTCGGTATTCTGAGAAGCATCCGCATTCCGTCATTATAAGCCACAATTAGTTTTTTCATATTGCTTTTTCTGTAAGCACGCCACAAATGGGCAGTATAGCGGGGTACAGAATGCTCTAAATAGCGCGACCTTTACAGCAGTTGAACACATGTTAAATTTACGTGCAAGCATATTGGCTTGACCATACATCTTACGACACTGTCTGTTGATATCTTTATCATCTGACAAATCATTAACAAAATGGTGGCCTAAATACTTCACATCATCACATACTTTAAGAGCAGTACCAGATAAAAAGAAATCAGGAAATACCAATTTCCTGTCTTCTTTGCCTCTGACAATCATAATATTGCTTTTATTTGCATTATATCGAATATCAAAATCCACACTGTATTGGGAACAAACCTTCAAAAGTTGTTGTAAGCCAGCACTATGGGCAAAATATGACAAAATCATCTGCATACATAAGGTTATTAATGAGACTATTGCCAATCACACATCCTGTATTGCATGCATTCAACTGCTGTGACAATTCGTCCATATACACATTAAAAAGAAAAGGAGATAGGATTCCACCATGGCGTACACCGTTACCAACATAGAAAGGTTCTGCACACAGAATCCCCCCATTTCACCTGCATAGACTGATGATGAGCGTACCAGTAGACTAAGATTCTAATAATGACTTTAGGCACTCCTCTATGATGCAACTTAAGGAACAGTTTCTGATGATTCACACGATCAAATGCCTTGGAAGCATCTATAAAACACGTAAAGATAGTGGAATTCAAGCTATTATATCGGTCAAAAATTTCCTTTAAGGCAAATATACACATATCAGTACCATGTTTACGTTTAAAACCGAATTGGTTATCTGTGGTAAGAATGTACTTTTCCAACCTGCTAAGGAGGATTTTCTCCAAGATTTTGGAAACAATGCAGGCTAAAGCTATGGGCCTATAATTGTCTATACTGTTTATTTTGCCAGCTTTGTCCTTAAGAACAGGCACTAATAGTACTGGTAAAATGGCTTCAGGCAGAGACCCATGGCCTAAGAATCCTGTCATACATATAGCAAGCAGAGTATAGTTTCCTGCTAGCATATTTTAGATGTTCAGCAGTTATTTTATCAGCACCACAAGCTTTGTTGTCATCTAAACCCAATACTGCAGATTGTATCTCTTCTGAATTAATAACCACATTTTCATTATTATAAACATATCCAACCTCAAAATTATTCCTCCCATTACAGTTAAACAACTCATTATAATGTTGTCACCACATCTGACAGATAGCATCTGATCCACTGGTTCCCTCAATATCTGTAGGTAAGGGCAATTTACTATTGTTCATGGCTCTAATCTCTTTCCAGAAATCATTATAGTTTTTATATTGTAATCTACATGCCAGAGACTCAGACCTCAGCGAGTTCTCATTCCTTTTGATGTATCGAAGTGCGTATTTAAAATGTGCATTTGCACGTTTCTTCTGTTCGAATAAAGGTCCCTGTCTGTCTCTACCAGACACTATCCAGGCTTTAAAAGCCCTCCTAGCTTCGGCATGAAGCCCTGCCACATGCTCATTCCATCCGGGCTTGATATTCTGAAGCCCACACTGGAATTTATAAAAAGGCCTACAGGCAGCATGAAGTGATTTCACAATTAAATCATATAAAACACATAAGTCATTAATATGTTGTGAATTTTTACAGTTAATATCACAACATTGTATGGCATCTTTAGGCAATGAAATGTTTCCCAGCAACCTATCAGTCTTAATTAAATAATTCAGGACATCTTCTTCAGTTAGCTTAGACCAATCCAGTCTCCCTGTGTTGATGCTACTAGCCACAGTAGACAAAGCGGGTAGCTTCTCAACATTCACAGACAAAGAAAATGGTATATGATCAGCATTTGCAAACTCATAATGAATCTCCATGGCATCCACTGAGTCATGAGCGTCAGTTGTACCAACACAGTCATCTAACCATGAGGTAGAATGCCATGCTTCACTGATGTGAGTGTAACTATCAGCAGGCAGGAGAACATTGCTTGAGAGTACTAAACCAGCATCAGAGCAAAGAGAGAATTCATATCAGAGATGTCAGCATTCATGTCTCCTACAACGAAAATACAGGTTGAGGCATTATCTTGAATAAAAGATTCAAGACATGCTAATCGATTAAGATATTCTGCTTCATTGACATGACACTCATAAGGAGTGTATATGTTTATGAGGATAAACTTTGTATCATGACAATTAAACTCTATACCAATAGCCCAATCCACTCCCAATCTTACAAGTGAAATAAGTGGATCATATTTCTTATTCCAGAGGATAGCTCCACCCCCGGGTATCCTACCTCGGATGATTTTAGTAGTTAGATCAGTAGTAGATTCCCCTACCCCATAAAATTCATTATGTAATGCATTTAGATCTTCCAAATCCTGTTTGGCTAAGAAAGTCTCTTGAACACACAAAACATCACAGAACCCAAGAAGTTCATCAACGATAAGACGACGTGACCTATCCCCTGGACTGTGTCCAAGACGGTGGCCACGCACATTATACGACCCAACTCAAAACTTCATGATAGTGATTTGTTTTCTACACAGACTGCTCATGATTCACTTATATGTTCATTCGGCTGCTAAATGCTACACTGTGTTCATACGCTTGAGGCTAACTGTGGCGGTCTGCCGCCCTGTGGCTAACAGGTTAGTGCACAGTGGGTTTTTTGAGTAAACAGCTGCCTGCTGTGGCTTTATATGCAAACAGCGGTGATGAGAGCCTGGAGAGTGAACCCAAAACAAAGCTGAAAGATGCTAAAAGCCACAAAGAGGCGTGGGGAGCTGCAGTTTAGTTATTATATATGTTGGTTAAGCTGACGCCTTTCATACACACGTGTGATATTTTGTTAAAAGAAAAAAATACTGCGTCTTTCTTATATTATCAATAAGGAAGGGCATAGAGATGCCTCAAAACAAGGTTTGCCTTATTTATAATTATTCTTCTGACATTAAGAAACACTCCGACATAGAGCTACAGTCAGGGCTGTAAAGTATATATTGAAGGACTTGCTCCTAAAACTAACTGTCATAGAGTTTAAAGATGAGACAGGTACAGTATATGTTGTTACATACTGTATGTCGAGGTTTTTGTTTGAATGCAGTGCACCACTTAAGAACATTTGCTGCAGCTGGAGACACTCCGCCGACTGTTAATGAAAAAATGTCCATCAGGTTTGTGTGCTGGGCTGCACCTGTGTGGCTGACGGTGCCAAACTTGATCATTTATTCAGTTTCACGTTACCCGATCGGTTGATATTTTCCACGACATGCACACAAGAATTGACACGTCCAGAAAACACAGACATTTGTATTGTGTTTCCTGATAGCCAACCCCAATGCCACAGGCTCTTATGCCAGATACCACTGCTGTTCTTTTGACAACGAACTACCAGGAGATTTCCTCTTTGATAGCCTCTTGTTGGAACTGAAAGTGGAAAAACAGGATAGGTGAAGAGCTTGATAACTCTTTTTGTGGGATTCAGAGAGAGAGAGAGAGAAAACAGAACAGGTCTTTGATGTCAAATGGATCCAATCCAAAGTACACAGACAAAGTGGTGAGTGAGCAGCAATTTTGCCAAGTTTAATATGAAACGGGTATAGACCTCTTTATTTTGTTGCATTAAGACACCCAACCGTTCGGCTACTACTTACTACAAGAGGATCACTGACCTGAAGGCTACATTTTATAAATATACTGATTATTGATTATTGAACATTCACAGAAGAATTTTTTTTAGCTGGATTAAGGATAAACTTGATAAGGTATTTAAATTTAGTAAAATACAGAAGAGGTTAGTCATTTACTATTTACTACTATATCATGAAAGAAAAAAGAAAAACCAAAAATATTTTGCATTTCATTAAACTAACATAATGGGCTGAATATTAATAGTAAATATTAATCTTTGTGCTACTGGTAATCCCACACATTTCTAAACACTGCTTTGTCAATATTGAGTCACAACTATACCTGTGAATTAATCAACCTCTTCTTAAACATATTTCACATTGTACAGTTTTCTTCATGTGCGATACTTAAAGCATCAACATTTGTTTTATAGCCACTTGTGGGGCAGTGTAAGAAGCTGTACACATTACACTGGCATATTATTATCTTGTTAGCATACATTTGCTTATTTACACAGCCAGAACTAGACACTAATTATCTTTGATAGTTGTGTTTCTAGCCACCTGACAGACATATGTTTAATATTCACTCTCCTTGAAGCTCCATTTTGGTCTCCTCCAACTCCTGAAAATGTTTTAAATAATAATTTGTCTTTGTAGCTTCTAAATGTGCAGTAAAACATTGACTATAGCTCAATGTTTTACTAGGTGCTTTAATGACTTTCCACAACGTTATGCTTCCACTCTGCTATACGTATCAGACGGATATGTATTTTATTCAACTATAATTACACAACAGTTGTGAATGTTTACCTTCGAAGATAACGATTTTACAGACAAAAACTCATAACATGAGATATGAGTTGCCTTGCTTAAGAGGCTATAGATTGCTACTGGGGTCTGGGGAGTATATAAAACCGTAAAACTATGGCACCTGGACCAGTTACAACATAAACATTTGGTTTATGGCTCCAGACTACTCCAGCTTTTATGAAAGGTCTTCTACTTCTGATATGTTTTGATGCAAATTATTCTGCGCTTTCTTTCCATCTGTCATGCAGATTGTCTCTCCTCTGGGTTCTGAAGGCTCTGAGTTTGACTTGCGTTGGGTCTTGGTTTATGATGCCCACAGCGTTCCCCACCCAGACAAATAAAATCCCTAATCTAATCACATTGATACTTCCGAGGCAGTAGGGACTCTATCAACCAGATGGCGTATGGAAACACACACCGCTTCCTGTCTCCGACACTCACGGCACCACTTAACCCTTCAGCCTCTTTTTTTTTGCATTGTCCCTTTAAACACTTCAAATGAAATCTTTCTGATGTTCAGTAAATAAATATAATGTCAATGTTGTGTCGTGATGCATGTGTTTGGTGAGTCTTTGTTTGTTGTGCATTGCTGCTGGGGGCAAGACATTATGGAGAGGTTCATTTGAATGTCCCAGATAAGGATCAGAGGAAGAGATTTTAAAATTGAACATTTCAGTTTAAGGGTTTCCCCAAAGTTCTCCATAATAGTCTTTCTTCAATTTGAAACCACCTGAATGTGAATAAGACAAATACAGTATATACTTTCATCTTTGAGTTTTTTATGGCTTTTTTTAAAACCCATACTTGCAATCATCTTCTCTCCACATTACACACAATATATTATATTTTGCTTCCACAAGCCAGAAAACACTGTCAGCATCACCTGTGCTTCATTCCTTCACATGTGCGCTCTGGAAGCCGCAGAGGTGAAAGGCCTGTTTGACTTGATACAAAATGATACGCAGTTATCCGTCATTAATAAAACAAACCTGTGTTGACTCAAGGGCTATGAGAGAACAGAGATATGATAGGAGGTCTGGAGCATCCATGCTGAGGCAAAAGTCAATATTTGCCATCAGAGTCCATGTCACACGATGTCTACACAAGCACCGTTCAAATAATTGCCTCGGTGCTCGCCACCTGCATGCACATGGATCAAGTAACTAACTTTAGTTTAAATAAAGAGGTGTGATGTTTTAACAAGGAAGGATTTTTTTTTTAAGGTTAGTTTTCTTCTAGTGAAGTGCACTCAAACCAACAAAATAGCCAACGAATATTTGTGCAAAATCCAATCATGTTGAAGCTGAGATGAGCTGTAAAGGGCGTGTAGAGAGAAGACAACTTTCCCCGGGCTACAGGCAGCAGACACGCGTGAACATTTTTGTTGCACACTTTTTTAGGCAATCCACAAACGTAAAGAGAGCACCAGTACACTGACACTAAACAAACAAAAATAATTTGAATATTAGGAAATGAGCTTGTATTTTATTTGCTACACTAGGTTGTAGAAAGGTAATGTGTATCAGATGTAAAAGGCTGATACCTGATACTGTTTGTTCAATCCTCTCAGAGAAGTTTGGAAATTAAAAAAGAAAAAAAGAAGAAAAAAAAAACTGACAACCCTGTCTGTTTATTCTGTCATTCCTCCTGCCAAGGACCACACTGTTCATTATCCAACAATAGGAACCGCTGTACAAGTACATTATGTTTCAAGTTCTTAATTATCTTTTTAATTTTCATCGCACGCTATCAGCAACACGACCAAGGCCTACTGTAGGCTACATTGGCACGGCTATTTCTCTATTCTAGATTTATTTCTAAATGATTTCCTGAAAACATTCCTTTAAGTCTCTTTTTGTAAAATGCGGCAGTTGTGACCAGTTCCTGTCCTTCCCCTGATGAGTGAACCAAAATGAACAATACTTTTACCCACACTTTCACATTGTATGCCATTTAATACTTCTACTCCCCCTACATCTCAGATAATATATCCCATATTGTATCTTTTACACTTCATTTGACAGCTGACAACTAATCCCATACCCTTTCTGTCCAATGAAAACCATGTATCGGGCTACATATGGTGATTTTGAATGTGAATGTTTCTGATAAACCAAAGGATTAATTGTTCCTTTATGGGCAGAGAACAATGGATTATGTTTTGTCACAAAGCTACAGACAGGGCATTTTTTCAGAGGTCATGAAAGGTGGACTTTTTAGGGACGTGACAGCGAGACAATAATGCTATCAGTTCTGTGAGGCTGTAGCCTACATTGAGCTAAATGCTAAATGTGCTAATATGCTGGATCTGATGAACATCTGAGGCTGATGGCAATGTCATCAGCAGGTATTTGATCCTAAAACAAAATGTGGACCTGAAGATGGTGTTAGTCTAGATGTAGGCCTACATTAAAAGGGATCATCAAAAATATCTCAACTCATCCTAAGGGGGGAAGTTAAATGTCTGAGATTCAACCAATAGTTGTTGGTGTTGGAGATCACCCTGGGATCACAAAGTGATTAGGATCCATCATCTGAGAACCATGAATATCTGCACAACATGTTGTGCCAATCTACACCAGGGATATACTTGCCAAAACCCACAGCAATCTATTTTCAAGATTTGATAAGACATTTCACTTAAAATGTCAGGGAGAAGTGAAAATACAGAAAAACAATAGGTGAGGCTGGTATTTGGCCACCTCAAACAATAATAATAATAATAGACAACTTTCTTATTGTTTCAGTGTTAATTTAATCATACAAATGCTTAATTATAGATACAGGAGAAGAAAAAAAAACGCTTTATTTTGACAGTTTGTCTTCAGATAAATGTGCTATTTTTAGGACTACCGGTATGTAAACTTTCATCTCATCCACTCACCCATCTCAAATCTGTACATAGTCGCAAACTAAAACTAGAGAAGGAATCCAGCAATATTCAGAAATTCTCACCTTTTTCTCTTTATCACACACACACACGCACACAAACACTTATAAGGAACCAAACACACACACACACAATAAGAAAGGACTGACGTGAGTAAAAGAAGCAATGCTGAACTGTGTATACTGTTTGGGAGGAGGACTCTCGGTTGACTCTCAAAACAAATACAGATGCTCTGCAACACAAAATGCTGGTGAATTTTACAGACGGGTGCACGTAATCCTAGACGCAATGAACTGTGACTATTATAGATAACATGTAGGCGTTGAGAATTACAACTCAAATGGGAAAACCATAATACAAATGATTGTTTCTGAGAATTCAATTGTAACATTATCACAGAATCGAAGACTTTTCCCATTTTATTCTTAAACCAAGAAAAATACACAATGAACACATAGCAAAGGTGAAATTATATATATATATATAAAAAAGTGATAGCAGACGGACTGTGTAACTCAATCACCCATTATGCAAAACCTACAGTAAGTATGTGAACAACATGAACCAGTTTTCTTATATTTGTTTTATGATCAGGCAATGGTGCAGTGATGTGATCTAATGTTTTAAAGGTGCATGGTAAACACGATGCGATCAAACCTTAAAGCTATGAAGAACATAGGCCTTGAGTGGAAAAGAAACAAAAAGAAGTAAAAAAAAACTAAACAATTAAACTTTCTTGAAAAGGCTGGTATCACAATCCACAATAAACACCACTTTTTCCCTCATCAGAAGTGGTGGACAGATTTGTGCAAATAGCAGTAACAGAACATCAGTGCTAAAAATCCTGATGCAAACCATTAATATCCATATTCAAACAGTCTCACTATGAATCAAACTAAAACTTATCACGTTTTCTCTTCTACAATGTAGGCTACTACTACTCAGCATGATGTCAAGTCAAGTGTAACTTGGTCGGCTGATTTTTTAGCACCACCTGCTGGCTGTAAAATGGGACCTCTGCAGTGCACACAATAACAAGACAGCAAATAAATAACATCAGGGCAATTAGTGAGTCAGTTCATCCAAAACGGTGCAGAATCATTCCACAATACTTCAGAGGTATGCGCCCAGTAAAGCTCTCTCCATATTGATGTGTTTGTGAAAAAGACACGTCATCCTTTGCTCAAGTAGTATACACCATTTTGTCAATTAAATCCAAAGAGGAACCAAACCATACACACACACACATACTGTAGACATGAACCCAAACAACTCATCAGGCAACATAGATTTAGATGGCTTTTTAAACCCTTCTTCACACCTCACTTGCTCAAAATTCACTCGAATCCTTTTAGCGCTTCAGCATCTATTTAAAGCGAAAACCCACACTTAGAAAAAAACACATCCCATGGAATCTAGATGTGTAACCTGCAAACAGTGTGGCCTTAGTGACAGAACAGATCAGCGTCTTGGTTCTCTGGAGTTGATCTTTGGGAGAGACAGGGTTCCTACACAGGGAAGGTGCATATTCTTTGCTGAAGGTTATTCGCCGGAATCTTTGAATTTGAATATGTGGTGTTCAAAATTTCTTCTTTACGGCATGGATTTATTTACGACCTTGGCCACAGAGACAGTGGACTCCCGAGTGTTACGTTATTTTGTGAAGAAAAGGGTCTAATAAGTCAATCTTCAGATGTTTCTGTTTGTTATTGACTTGAGAAATAAATGTAATTCAAAGACATGGTGGTTTTTCTAAAAAGTTGAGCCAACTGGTCTTTTCTATAAATAGATCACAAGCTGTTTGAACCGTTCATGCAACTTAATAAAGAAAACCACATGAGATTTGAATTTGTGGCAGAGTATGAGTTTCCGTATTTTTCCAGTTCTCAATCCGAATAGCCAATTAAAAAGATACAGAAGTGTCTGAAACTCAAACAAAAAATGCTCCTCGGCAGTCAAAGTCTGATAGTCAAGATGATTCAACCTTAAGATAATGACTGTTTTACTGTATTTTTTTCCTCACACAGCCACATCTGTAATAATCCAATGATGTGAATCCAGTCCACATAGCATCCATCCCATATAACGTGAATGCTGCATAGGCGCATAGATTTAGCCAACAAATAGTCTCACTTTCAAGTTTTATCGACTGTGACCAATAATCTGGTATAACTGGTCGTACCAATTTGTTTTCTTGTAAATAATCCCTACTCTCCAAAAAAAAAAAAAAAAAGGATTACACTTTTTTCCCCATCTAAAAAAAACACTCTCCAAGGCTTCACAATTATCCATGACAAAATGACTTATGTACTATTTTCAAAATATTTCCAGACCTGCGTAGGAACCCCGAAAAGACATAGCGTTTAACTGACCACAGGAGTACCAATTTGTTTGCAGGTTGTTTAGGGTTCATTTTCCCTTAAATTAGGCCTGTTTACAGTGGGAATAAAAAAAGGAGTTTTTTTAAGGGAATTTATAGCACTCTTAGATGAACATTCACACATGCGAATCCGGGTGTTGATGTCAGGTGGGATTTTTAAATGGTAGCGTACGTAATCCATCGGCACGCTGTAGTTTGTCCTTGCGTGGAAAGGGCCATGAGGTTAGGGAGAGGGTTGTCATGAGTCAATAGAAAACAACTGTTCCTCCCCCTCCCTCCGACACCTCTGCATGGTGTGAGCTCATCACCATGTGGGGAGGGGGTCTTTGTCTTCTAGCTCTGCCCAAATGGATAGGGTCCGTGAATACCCTGGGGAGAAAAAATGAGAGAAAGGGTATTACAATCAAAACAGAGTTTAAGGTGGAGTCAGATATTTTGGAGCATGCTTGTTGTAAAAATAGGTAAATATCTCCTTACGAAAGATCTACCTGTCGGTACTGTGATTCATCTGATGTTAATACACAGCCTAGGCTCTGTGGACAGGCATGTAAACAAAGGATATGTAAAGAAAGGGGGCCCATGCCCACCGTGGCTAGCCACATGCCTGTTCGTAGAGCTAGGCAGTGTAACATTAAAACATTTTTCCAGTACACACACAGTGCCGACAGGCAGCGGATCGTGAAGAGACATTCACTGATTTTGACAACAAGCGTTCTCCAGAATTGCTGAAACCACCTTAAAAGCATTACCAAGCTATTTAAGATAACACCCCTATGTTCTGCTATCAAAGCTTTCAAGGTGGTAAAAAAAACAGCAGTACGTAGCTCTGTAAATGTCCTTTTGAATAAGTGCCTCATTTAAATGCCCTGACCAGGCAATAAAGCTAAGTGGTTCTCAACAGTCCAGTTTAACCACCCATGAGTGGCTAATGGGCAAACCTGTGAATCAAGGCTTGGCTATGACAGGTATGAGCTGATTATACTGTATAACAATTGATGTAGCCCCACCTGAATGAATAAGGTGATACAAATGGTAATGAGTTGTTACCATAACAGGTTGAAGCAGTGATTTCCATCAACAGAAACCTAATTGAGAGAAGCTACGTTTGTAGTCGCAATGCATTCGCATTTTAAATATGCACAACTTATAGCACTACTCACGTGGAGGGTTGCAAAATACTTCTTCATCACATCCTTTATAGGACATTACATCTTCACATAAAAGAAGCAGCACTTTTCCTGTTCCTATAATCTGTCCAGTGAGACCTCTCTCACAACAACTTCTGACCAATGCGTGAAAACTGCTATGGGTATGAATTTATACCCCAAAGGTGAAAGGGATTTGTTTTTTCACGTGTGTGTATTTGAAAGACCTTGTATGTGTATATGAGAAATATTTATATATTATTAATATTTTGATGCTTTGACTACTCGTGCCCATCTCTTATGTTGTGATGTGGGCTCAAAGAGGTAGTGGTGCAAAACCCCTTAATTTGTTCCGTACATACCTGACCATAAGTCACCACAGAAAGATTGGTTTGGAGACCATTCGACGCTCTATTTACAGCATTATGAGACAGTCCGTTTTGATCTTGCTGGATTTGCTCTTGCGTGGGTTCCCATGCTCCGGCAGGGTCTGTGAAGCTGTTGTCGCTGGCGTCATGCTTGTTCTTCTGTGGTGAGGCGAAGGGGTTGAAGTCTCCCTCCACGTTGCGCTGCGGCTGGGTGTTGAACTCCGTCTCGAAGGAGGACAGCTGCTGGGTGACGCCGAGGAGACCGCCAACCTCTACACTAAGAATCACCCAGATCACATCTGTGGAGAAAAGAGATGCGTTCAAACCATGGGTTGATGATATAATATGACAGAGTCCATTTTTTTGGTTTACTTCTGTGTGAAATCACATCGATGTCAATGTAATGTTTTTGGTTAAAAAACAAACAAACAAACAAGCAAAATTAAAGACTTCAGTTCAGAGAAAGTTTGATGAAAAGAGAGTTCACAAGATGAAAAGAATAATTAAGATAAATGTTAGTTGCAATGTTAAAGGTGGAGTCAGCGATTCTGGAGAATGTGTCTTGTCAAAATCGCTATTTGTCAAAATCAGTGAATATCTCCTCATGATCCGCTACCTTTCCGTACTACATGTGCGCTGAAGAAAAAAATTCCAGTTAATACCAAGCCTATGCTCTGTCAACGATCATGTTGCTAGCTACAATGGGCCCCTTTTTCATACCCTTTGCTTGCATAGCAGATACAGAGCATAGGATTGGTATTAACTGGATTGTTTTCTTCCAGCGCACACGCAGTACAGGATAGAGGATTGAGAGGAACTATTTACTGTTTTGACAAAAAGTGATTTTGACAACAAGCGCTCTCCCGAATCGCTTAATCCACCTTTAATGGAATAATAATAATTGAAATAAATCCTAATAAAAAGGCCTTATTAGAAACACATCAAATCTCTGGTGATTGCCTACCTCCATAGAATAATCCAGTGGCTGTACACATCCTCCACTGGCCCTGGTACATGCCGGGAGTTGTGGGACTTCGCATCTGCACACTCACATCGGATATTTCCTGGGGTTCTAGTGACTTTACCATAACATGGTTTACATGCCCAAACTGATCCCCACCAATGTACTTGAGACAAACCCCAGGCGGCCACGACTCTGCACCTATAACACAGAGAGATGTGTGCAGTGAAAACACAGATCAACAACAACACAGTGACGGTTTCCCCCCGGTTCATATTACAAACAGAATCAGAAAGGCTACTTGTAAAAAACAATAAATAAGCATACGTGAATGTAGTAAGATGCTCCAAACCTGTGTTTTGTATTCTCCACGTTTTTATGAACGGTGTATCTGGGGGAACTGACTCTCCTTCCCCAATTGTCACATCTTCAACAAAGGACATGGATGGCGTGTTGACATTGGGACTTTCAAAGTCATAATATGCACCGATAGCAGCCTGCAGGTTCCTGTTCCAACACAAAAGCATGAGCAGGTTAGTTATCATGACTCAACTTTTAACAAGACCCTTCTTTTAACAAGACCTTTCCCGCCTGGTTAACATCCATGTCTATCAAACTCCTCACATCCGGTTTGTAACGCGGACTTTTTAAACATAACGGCCTCTGCACACATCCTGCGTCTACCTCTGGAGCGCGTCGCCTTACCTTACTGCTGCGTCTCTCTGACTTTTCTCGGACACACATGGAACGTCTCAGCAGCTGCTGCTGCTGCAGCGTGCTTCTAAAAGCCCTATCTTTCTACATAGACTTTTCATAGATAATTCCCATTAAAAATGAAGTTCTTTCGTGTCATTTATGATGCATATGATTTATATTGAGTTTAATATTGAGTCTGGACAGTAATCCGTGCGCCCCATTGCCTTTTTATTTTATTTTATTTTTTTACACATTTTCGCTTGTTGGAAGTTTTATTTTGAAAGGGACACACCAGGAAATGGTGAAACTACAGCGAAAGCTGCCGGTATGAAGTCAATATGACTCTCAGCAGAGTATTTCTCTATCAGTTAAAGCAGAGAGACAAGAGAGAGAGGCGCGGCTCTCAGAAAAAAATAGGCGAGCCTCCTGAGGTAAAGGGGACCGTCGCTGCAGACGTGCCTCCGACGCGCATCAGCAGTGCGTCTGAAGGCCAGGACACACCGGCCCGATAATCGCCATCGTAGAGTCGGGAGGGCTCGGAGACACGAATCTGTTTGGCGTGTGCCGTGAAATCGGTCGACGTTGATGTCGTCGGGCTTCTTTTGAGCAGTCTTTCAGTGGACAGTCTTTCAGTTGAAGCAATTTGATTTGTGGAGGGCTAGCGAATCAGTGAAGCCCGGAAGTGAGGCGGGTAGCACAAACAGCTAACAACAGTTAGCCATCGTTTTAATATGTTTGTTTGTTTTTCGTTCAGCGAGTACTCACATGCTTCAACCCTTGTTGACTGCTCGACACCATGCTCGACACTCTCTGCTAAAAATGGTGCTCTTTATGGTCCATAAATATAAATACGTATTTCTATCTATGTTTAAGGTCTAGAGAGCCGTCCCATCATTTCCGGCTTCTGTATTTTTTCGGGCCACAATACAGATTAGCGCCGTCTGCTGTTATGGAGCCATTACGTCCCGCGCAAGCGCAGAGCGTACGGAAAGGCAACAGTCGGTTTGGTGTGTTCTTTGCACTTTTTCGGCCGCGACGGGAAGACTGGAGCTCCCTGAATCGGCAGTCACCATTTTCGGGTAGTCGGACTGGTGTGTCCTGGCCTTGAGGTTGGATGTGTGCCCGCTCTAGGTTGATTACACGGTCAGTGACAAAAAGTCAGACGCAGACGCAAGGTAGACGCGCAGTAGAGGTAGGATGTGTGCAGAGGCCGTAAGTTTCCAGTCACCAAGCCCAAGTTGAAGTAAGCCTGGAGGCATTGCTGCTGACATCTTCAGGGTTTACTTTTTTCAGACTTGACAAAGTCATGATTGTGCTCATGATGATTTACCTTCAAATGTTCCTGAGACTGATGTGATGGAATGTGAGAGGCATCTGTAAATTATTTTAAAAAGATACGCTTCTAATTATTTGGTGTTTCTTTTGCAATATCTCCCCATGTCTTAGCACCTTTAAGACTTTTAAAATATTGATTTTTAGAATAATTAACTACCAATAAAGGCCATATTATTAGATTGACTTATTCAATGCCTTTTAACACGTGTTAAAGGGACTGTAGTGTCATTGCTTTAAAAAACAAGATGTGATAACAGGTATCCATCATTGATTAATTAAAAAAGCTTGATGAGGGGGAAACAGAGGTTTTGATCAGTTGGACCACTTGTTGTCAGCAAGTTGATTGATCACGACTGATAACGTCACCAGACTAACGTGAAGTGTCTAGCGCTGCCCTGAGTTGTGGCTTTTCCCAAAGACGAGCAGCACGAGTTGAACAGACTTCGAAATATATTACGTAATCAGGCAGATTATTTACACCGAGAGCTACCCTGTGCGTAAATTACCCTTATTTTCTCTATTGTTCACCTGTTTATAAGTAACCGCGACGACGAACTTTACCGTATCACTTCCGTTTTCCCCCGTATCGATAGCTAGGAGTTAACTTACTAACTGCCATTCCCTGTGAATGAGTGGTGAAACGGCTAAGCAACACGAACTTTTATTTTCTATTTTTCAGCATTTTAATGTATGTTAACCAGCTAATTATTCTGATAGATTAGCGTCATGTTGCTGTCCGCCAACAGGCCTTAAACGCATCCCCGGACTCACCAGTTGGTCATGTCCAGGAAGAAGGCGCAGCCGGCTGGGTTGAGCTGAAATCCCAGCAGCCTCTGAAACTCCGAAATGAGGACGTCCTTGTCCGTGGTGCCCATGCAGCTGAATTTCTGCATGAGCTCCGCGTCCACGTCCATGTCCGTGCCCTCCATGGGTGGTGGGTGGTGCGGGCAGAGGGGGTCCTCTCTCTCAGTTTAGTCCGAGGCCTTGTCCAGCCATAACAACCAGCTCAACAACAACAACCGCCAGTGCGCATGGCACGACCAGGGGGACGATGTTTGACGTTGCAACCAAACAGCCTTCGCCAATCACGTAGTAGGCGTCGACGTCATCTGTTGCTATTTGCAGCCTCCTTTTCATTGGTTTATCAATGGATCAAAGCTGCTCATTTTGCTGCTCAAAACCAGAAATATCACAAGGTTAATATTAGATACAATGGTTACACATTATTCAATACAGACATTTAATCATAATAGGCCTACAACATTTCACCATATCTCTACCAATTTATTATTTTGCAGCTCAGAGAACCAAAGATAAGTTTAATTTTAGATACAATATCCAAAGTTTTATATTATAGATATAATATACAATGATTGCACATTATTTAATACTAATATTCAGCCTAATCATGAGAGCACCATCGTGTGTGTGTGCGAGAGCGCATATGTCAGACGTTTAATATTAGATGGAATGATATGATGACACATTATTTAATACTGATGTAGAATCAATCACTAGTATTATAGATGGATATTATTTTCAGCTTTTATTTTTTCTAAACCAAAGGCATTAGATAGATAGATAGATAGATAGATAGATAGATAGATAGATAGATAGATAGATAGATAGATAGATAGATAGATAGATACTGTATTCATCCCCTTTGCAGTACAGAATATACAGTATAAAATGTTCATTAGAAATTAAATATTAAAAAAGTGCATTGTCCGTTACAGATTCAGAGCTGTAAGGATTCAGATTTTTTTGTAAAAGGTTTATGAATGAAATCCAACTTCATCATTTTCCATCTCAGCACCTCAAACATCCAAGGGAAATTGGATGTAATATTTGCATATTTTGAAAAGCTAACATTACAGAACAGCAAGTACTACAATTACATAATTATATCATATTGATGGATTAATTAATTTTGTTTTATATTTGTGTCATGCATAAACAGTATGCCCAGCCCACAAGGGTTTACAAGACACAACATTAACAACAGACCAGAGCAAACATTTCATTTAAAAACATTAGCTCATTAAAGAAGGGACAATATAAAAGAAATATTCATGCACCAAATCTCCTGAATTACAAAGTTCACAGAGTCTGTGTTCCTCCGGTTTGCTTTTATATTTACAAATTCAAAGGAAGATTCCTGTTCTTGAGCAACCAAAGATCTCTGATTTTCTGGTAAAATTTTCTTTGCTTAAAATTATGTATCATAATTATGCTTCATGTGGCTTCTGCAGGGACAGTAAGAAGCATTGCGAGTCTGCGACCAATGGAGAATTCTGAACTTTACTCCAAAGGAAAACCTTCTTATTGATCCTGTCATCTGACATATTAATGAAAATATTCCACAGTCTTATCATTTCCCATTTCCTATTTATTGATCCAGGATTCAAATCTGGAAAAAAATGGGCTTCTTCTCTGAGTATGGAAGAAGCAAATGTATGAATGCCGAGTACATAATGTACTGTGCTGTTTTATTCTGCATCTGAAATTGTGCTACCTTAAATCCCAATTTCCCAGCTGCATTAATCAAAGTAGAAGAAACACATGACACATACAGTTGAGAGTAAGTATATCTGATGTCTCTGCATATTTTTAACTTGACAACAACAGACCCAAAGTTTGCTGAATCAGCCAAGAGTTTAGTTCCATTTCCGTAAGTCATAGACTCTTAAATAGGAAATCCCAAACACTAATACTCGTATGTATATATATTTAATCTCATACCCAAAAAGTAAAATATATGTAAATATAGATTATTAGTCTGGTGTACAGTAGTCTACAGTGTTATATACTGGCTGACTCTGCTGCTATTAATCACACAACTATATCACTGCACTGCATGTTTGTCTCCAAATGCTCTTTTGTAGTGTCTGATTTTTTCCCTATCCTTATTTTAGTCTTATAGACCTCTAATTAGTTAATTCTCTTAAGTTCTCTAACAATATGTAGGCTACCCTTTGTTGTCCCTACTGAACAACAGAATTTATGAGGTATTCGATGGATGATTAGGTATACTTTGTTGACCTTGATGCAGTGTAACTAGTTAACATGCTATATACATTATAATATTAGAAGAATTAGCCTTGACCAACTCAAGCATGAAAATATTGCTCATATATCCTAGTTATAGGCTTAATTTAGGCTATCAGTAACCAAATAACAGGTTGTTTTTTTGTGTTTTTTTTTGCTGCCATACCTATTAAAACATATATTTGAGTAAGCCTACATTTAGCTAATAATAACAGTTGAGGTATTCACTGTGATACAATGATAATTGCTTGAGCTTATGTAGACCAAAATTGGTTCAAACCATAGACTGGGTTCAAACCATAGATAGTATAAAACCAAACCAAAGCTTTCCTGGTGTATTTGTTTCAGGCGGAACTAATGTAGCTAGGTCTTATGTCTGGGGGGAACCCTTATTTGAAACACCGGAATCGCGCTCTGCACGGAGATTGCCGCGGATCATGCCGAAGTAAGTCCAGTCAATATTGTTCGCTTTTGTACTAAATATCTTATTTTCACTTTTAGCCAAAATGAAATATTGTTTATATTTGTGTCAAATGACGAATTAAGCTGAATATTTAGTTTTAAACAGACGAGTTTGCTCCCAGATGAAGTGAGCTTTGTTTGGGCTCGGGCTATTTGCTGGATCCACCATGATATGAATGAACAGCAAAGTACTACGAGCATCGTGTAATTAAATCAGCTTATATGTCCCAGTTGAGTATCAGTTGAACTTTTCATTCATATAACGTGGCTCTTTGGTTTCAGATATGAGAATATTGTTCGCGGAAAAGAGCAGTTTATGACAATATAATAGCTAAAAATGTACACCTAAAGCACACTAACGTCAAACTACCTCCAAGGTGAACGTCTGGACTCGAGCCACATCTTAGTAAAATGGAACATAATAATAAAATAAGTATACAACTCAAAAGTTCAAGGTGTTAAGCACAAATGGTATGTATCAGTCTGTTAGAAAGTGCCATTGACAAACAATGCAGACAGCTCGTGATAATTTTTATGTGGAAGTTAACAACAAAGTTAACAACAATTATTTTAGCTGTGTGTACGTGTTAATTACATTTCTGGTTCTTAAGTGTTGTACAGTTTTAATTTTATTTTCTTCATATAAGTCAGTCACATCCCTATTTGAAATCATTTGGGACAAATTCCCAATTATATATGTGCTAACCAAAATCCTTTCATTCTTTTTTTATTTTAACATCCAACAGGTTTTACTGTGATTACTGTGATACCTACCTGACGCATGATTCGGTAAGTGATGTTTGACATTATGAACAATAGTGAATTATTAACTCGTGTTGTATCCCGCTCTTTCTTGAGATTCCACTCATTTGCTTTAAATTTGTGTTGCAGCCATCGGTGAGAAAGACTCACTGCAGTGGTCGAAAACACAAAGAAAATGTGAAAGATTACTACCAGAAATGGATGGAGGAGCAGGCTCAGAGCCTCATCGATAAAACGAGTAAGATTAAAAACTGCTCTTTCACCCTCACCCAATTTCTGAAGACATTTGGTGTCTATGTTCTCCAGTACAGTTCGGTTGTTCTATGTGTATCGTCTAATCTAGACAACTGAGCATATTCATCAACAAGTGTTAAACATAAAGTGATTGGGAGGTTTGATGGTCTAATGATGAACTATTTCACCGTGGCTCAGGTGGAAGAGCGGGTCGGCCAATGATCAGAGGGTTGGCGGTTCGATCCCCACCATGCCATCTGTGTCATGGTTGTTGTGTCCTTGGGCAAGACACTTCACCCACCTTGCCTCGTGTGAATGTGTATGACTGCTGTATGTTTGAGGTGGTGGTTGGAGGGGCCATAGGCGCTGAATGGCAGCCACGCTTCCGTCAGTCTGCCCCAGGGCAGCTGTGGCTACTATCGTAGCTTACCACCGCCGGTATGACTGTGTGAATGAATTATAGCTGGATACCTGTAAAAGTGCTTTTAGTGTGAGAAAAGTGCTATATAAATCCAATCCATTATCATTATTTCCTTGCACATTCAACCAGATTCACACAGTGCGTTTATTTTTTTCCACGTTTAATATCCTGGTTAATATTTAGACTGGAAACTAGGTGTTAAGACTAAAGCCTGTAACATTATCCCACCCATGGCAGGCTTATGCATGTGTGTGGGGTATCCAAGACCCTATTTGCTTAAATAGTCCACTATGTACACCAGTCGGCTTATTTGGGTTGGGGCCCCCTCTGAGATTACAAACCACTAATCCACATTAGAGATGCAAAGCCAGTGTGGTGGCACAGGGTATTATTGTCCATGGTGGAGGAATATTTTGTTTTTTCAGACTAAAGTCTCCTAGGCTACTACACATCCTGTAGGCATGTCAACACTCGAGAATGTAAAGTGACTGTTAATTCCAAACACTTAATGTTGCAGTGAGCAGAAGCATTGTAGCGAGAACATTTTCTCTTCATTGTGGTTGTGCTTACCTTACGTATCCTCAACATGAAACATTTGTGTGATGATGTTTATTTTTTTCCTCCCAACAGCGGCTGCTTTTCAACAGGGAAAGATTCCTCCTACGCCGTTCCCCGGTGGCCCCCCTCCTCCAGGTGAGTCCGCCGTCTGTCGACTCTGAACTCATTTGATTAACCGTAACGTACACACACACTCCCTCTTGATAGTTAGGATTCATACTCTATTGGGAGAGGCTGTCAGCAATGCAAGTGTTGAGCTTTACCTTTTAATGCAGGATTACAGCTGACAGCTAATTTAAATAGCTAAAACTACCACACCACTGAGCTTTAAAGAAACCTTGAGGGAAATACTACATTTTTCTAATTGAAATGCAAAGTATAATGTCTTAACATTGACTGTACACTATCATTCTCAGCTGGTCCTCCTCGCCCTGGCATGCTACCAACGCCCCCTATGGGAGGTCCACCAATGATGCCCATGATGGGGCCTCCACCTCACGGGATGATGCCCGGGGGGCCTGGTAAGAATATATTACATTTTCTAATTAAAATTTTTGGACTAAGATTTACTCAGTCCTAGTTGGTGTAACATAACATTTTAAATGTGCTTGTGGAAGCTGAAATTTGACATGTCATGATGCTTCAGATAAGACTGTTCAAAGGAAGAAGGAAGCCTTTCCTGACATGTTGTATCAGACCAGTTTGCAGCAATTCAGTCAATCATTAGCAATGGTAACAAACACAGAGCAGGCTATTGGCCGCACATGGTTTTATTCAGGGTGTCCGCGGAAGTCTTAAAAGTCTTAAATTCATGTATCTAAAAGTAAGGCCTTAAAAAGTCTTAAAGGGGTAGTTCAGGATTTTAGACATAGGGCCTTATTCCCAAGTTAGCCTTGGTGTTCTTTATCATTGGAGACAGTTTTCAACACATTTAATTCAGTCCTTCTAGTTGCAGAGTGCGCTCGTGCTAAGCTAGCGCACGGCATCGGGGGAATACCTAGCCTGCTACTAAAACAGTCTTACCCACTCCACAGTACACCCGAGGCCAATCAATTATAACGCCAGACTATCGATGTAAATGTCTGTGTTGATAGAATAATTTTAGAAATAAAACCAACCTCGCATCGCATGAATTATCGCATTTTGAGGGACTACTTTCTTAGCAGCAGCGGACTTTTACTTTGCTGTGTAACCGAATCACTACAGCAGAAAGTAAACAGAGCAGCGTGGGACTGAAACTGCACTGCCACCAGTCTACCGTCATTCTGTCCCGGTTCTCTGCTGCAGCTCCAGCGGGGGCTGTCTCTACAGACGCTCTTTCTCTTTCTGCCCTTTGAGCATCCCTCTCAATTCTTCATCAGTGTATTCCGGCTCGTACAGGTACGGGCAGCAGCAGGTAAACAAACTATTATAGAGCCTGTAACCTAGGTATTAGTCCGCCGCTGCCGCAGCCTACAAGGAATAAAGTCCCTCAAAATGCAATATGCGAGGTTGGTTTTATTTCTAAAATTATTCTATCAACACAGACATTTACATCGATAGTCTGGCGTTATAATTGATTGGCCTCGGGTGTACTGTGGAGTGGGTAAGACTGTTTTAGTTGCAGGCTAGATATCCCCCCGATGCCGTGCGCTAGCTTAGCACGAGCGCACTCTGCAACTAGAAGGACTGAATTAAATGTGTTGAAAACTGTCTCCACTGATAAAGAACACCAAGGCTAACTTGGGAATAAGGCCCTATGTCTAAAATCCTGAACTACCCCTTTAAATTCATTAAAAATTTGTTATGCTGGTCTTAAATCCATTACTCAAAGGTCTTAAATGTGTCGGGGCAGGACTATTCAATGTTATATATATTGTTTCTTCCGCGACTTTCCGAGAAGGAGATGTAGAGAGGCTACTTTCTAACTAACTGCTCATATAAAAGTCCGAGACTACGCTACAGGCAGTACGGCCGTGTGTGGCTGTGATCCGCATATAGACGTAGCATAGAAGAAGAATGTGTGTCCCCTGCCTCCGAATTTTAAGTCGGTCGCGTGAAAGCAAGAAAGGGGAGAACGACCCAGCGAAATACATGCCCTGCTATTATAAATTCAGTGAGAGGTGGAGGGTGGACGACAAATATCATGGCTGGCTTTATTCACCCCGCGACCACACACTGCCGCTACTCCGTAGGTGTGCAACCACCCGCCCCTGGCGATGTAGGTAGGCTACTGACCCAAACGCAACTCACACAGAAACAAGCAGATTGATTGTGTTTAGTAAAAATGTTTATGTATCGCCTATTCATTAATTAATAGCTGCTCATCAGACGGTCATTCGGGTCGCGTTGCCGTGAGCTCACAGAGTGAGACGCGAGTCTCTGCTTCTCTCCGTCTGTCGCTTTCTTTCTCTCCACTCTGCCCTCGCTCTCTAACGTCCAGTGGCGGCTCCTGACGATAATCTCAGGGGGGGCAATTGTTGCCATGATGGGTAAAATTACCCAAAATGTACTGTACAGTATTTTTGGACATTAAGTTAGTTAATTTTTTGAATAAAATTAATTTAGCTCTAAAATGATTATCCGGCTGTGGCCATCACAGATAACTTGTCATCTAGGCTACCAGTGTGCTCCTCAGATAGGCTTCCTATAAAAGTGAAGAGACCTGCTCTACAATTAATCACAATAATCTGATTGATTTGACAGTTGTGTTCTGATTCAACAAAAATGGATGCTGGCATAGCATATGTGCAATCATGACATGTCTAGCTTTCTTTATATGTCCATGCTGTCTACAGCACCGTTACTTGGTAAGCGAGGTTTATGCCGCGGACGGACAGCAGCTGTCAGAGTAAACAGTCTATGGATCAGCTGTTGAACGGCGCAGGCTCGTCCATATGCAGATTGATGTTTAATGTTTGTTTTACCTTTTCTGAGAGATGATGCATAGGGGTGACACCCGGAGTTATCCATGCGGTGTCTGTGCTGCCATCAAGATGGATAAAAAGCCAGTATACAGTCCATAATCATCATGCAGCGGCATCAGAACAGAGCGTTAGCGCCTTAGCATCCTGCTAGCCTCGTTAGCCGTTCAAACGAGCCCCGTGAAAATCTGCGTTTATACGATCCCCCAATCCATCTTGGTAGATACTTGCTTGATGGTTACATTTTGTCTGGAAAGGACCTAGTCCTTTAATGACATGATCAAGTAGCTTGCCAGCCTAGCCTGAGTTGATATTAGTTATGTTGGTCTTGAATCTGACCGCTTTGGGCAGCAGACCGGACATGTGACTGTATCAGTCACTGTAATTGGTTCATTGTTTACTGTACGTATGACGACAACACGTTAGGGCGAGCACCCCCGGAACCCATAGAGATTGCATTGCAAAGCCTGCAGTTTGAAAAAAAAAAGTTTTACATTGAAGTCTATGAGAGCGCTCAGGGCGATTTTAAACCAGCCCGAAATCGCCCCGGAGTGACGGTACAGAGCACAGACGCTGATTGTACAATGATATTTAGACTTAGATGCAGGTAAAAACTTTATTGAAATAATATATTATGATTAGAAATACAAAAAAATAAATAAAAAATGTCATCATTATATTTTTGTTTTTTGCTGGTATGGCTCAAGGAGGGCGTCGCCCTATCGCCCTCTATGGGCGAGCCGCCGCTGCTAACGTCTAGTTAAGAACTATTCTGCATACAATCACCTTATTATCAAATTAGATAGGCCTAACAAAAATTAGCTGAGATAACAGTTTATTAGCTCAATTTGTAACATTTAAACAAGACTGCTCAGTCTATGTGAATCTCAGGACAGAGAAACAAGAGCAAATGATTCACTGAGGTTTGCATTTCATTCAAACCATTTTTAAACTGTAAACATAGTTAAGGTGGTGTTTTTTTATTATTATAGGCCAATAGGCCTTCTGTGATGCGATAACCAATAATTCATTAACGTTATTATTAGTCTACTTGCTTGATTTCTTTTTAAATAACCTACAAAGACACTTGGAGACACGTGGACATTTATTTACTGCAAATCGCGGCCTTTCGCGCGGATATGACCATACACAAGCACACATAGCGCTTGCTAGCACAAAAAAAATTAAAATAAAAAAAATTGTCAGTTGGAAATCAAGGCAGCCCGCGCCCCCCCCTGACAACTCACGGCGCCCCCCCATTTGAGAAGCACTGCAGTAGCCTATGCTATGCCTACTTTACAGTAGCCTATTTCCCGATTTTGAAAGTGCAAAAACATTCACCTGTGGAACCAATTTTTAGATAGTTTCTGCCATAAGTTCTGAAAAATAAAGTTAGTCGACGAAGTTTGTTGTTTATTGAATAAGTAGGCTAATTAAAATTTGAAGGACATTCTTCCCCATAAATTACCAGATGTTTGTATTTCATTCTAATACTGCATGCTGCAGCTAACACATTTTCTTTATTGATTAAACTGTTCTTGTGACTCAATTAATCAGAAAATGTAAACCAATTGATACAGTTCTACAATAGGTTGAAAAGGTGGTAATGATGGGTTTTCAGGTTGCCTCTACAGTGATCTTATATTTATTTGATGGTAAATGCAGGGGGACATTGTCTTCATTCAGACTGCTGAACATTTTTTATTTTCTGTAATTAGACAGCAGTTGTTAGCTAAAGTGCATTGAATATTTGATATTCAAACTTAATAAAACTCTACAGAGCATATACTGTAGTGTAGTTTGTAGATTTGCCAAGGTATTGGTGTTCATTAGAGGTCTTAAAATGTGCAGATGTGAGTATCACTTTATGTTCAATAAACAGACAAAAAGTAAACTTGAATGAGTCTCATTGAGTGACACACAAGCTATGCTTGGGTTGTAATACAGCTGGACCCCCCACATATCGCCTATATGTATTGTGTTTTAGGTCTTAAATTTCATTCAAGGTGGTATTAAAAAGTCTTAAATTTGACATGCTGAAACCTGCAGATACCCTGTTATTAGTTTTTATGCTGTGTTTAGATGCTCTTGTGATTCTGTTTCCTGTTGAACCAAATTAAGTAGTTAACAGAATAATCTTGAGAGATCAGACCTACAAGGTAAACAATCATCTTGCCTGATCTTAATTATTTATTTTATAAACCAAATCATTCTTAACATTTTATTGAATAAATTATAATTTAAATTATTGCAGTCATAATTAACATACCAATTCATGATGCCAATCCAATCTGAGTTTGCGCATAATTAAAAAAAAGGGAAAGGAGAGAAAATGTTTTTGAATATTTCCACACAACCACGTCACATTAAATACCCGATTTAAAAAGTATGGTCTCAGCCAGGTTGTTTTTAAATTAGCTCTGAAGTATTGAATGCACCAGTGTGACTCTAAATGTAAAGCTGTTGTCAGGAATCGGAACCTAAAAAGCTCTGTGTGTGTGTGTCCGCTTCTCTGTCCCATTCAGGAGGCATGCGGCCGCCGATGGGAGGACCCATGCAGATGATGCCAGGACCACCACACATGATGCGTCACCCCCGACCCATGATGATGCCGGTCCGGCCGGGCATGATGCGACCAGACAGATAAGAGCTAGTGGAATTTCCCCCTTCCTTGATGCCATGAACAGACACTGTCTAGTGAGCACACTTAGTGTAACACTTGGATTTCTAAAGATTTTGCATAATTTCTTTTTTTATTATTCTCAAATGTCCGATCTCCCTCAACCTGACGTCTCTGATGTACCGGTAATTATGTCATTCCTGTACAATTTTTTTTTATCCTCTGCCATGGTATTTATTACTATTGACTTCATTAGAATTGATTTCGGATCCCCCCCGTCCCCCCCTTTTAAATTTTTTATTAATTAAATGCCCACTTGAGTTGGTGACACGTCTGGAATCTCGTCTCACTTTGACAAACTGTTCAAAACGCACATTTAAACTGCGTGTTTGATTTGACAATGTGTTACAATATTTCTTGCTTTTGTTTTTAAGTTTTTTTTTTATGTTGTGCTGTATTTCATTGCATTGCTTTGATAAATAAAACGGTGATTTCAAAACTGTCCCTTCTCAGATTGTAGTCTGTTTAAAGTGTCTTGATAGAAAACACTATTGTCCAATCTTTAATCCACTTTGAAAATATGTCCATGCATCTCGCATAGCGCATATATCGTGCAGCCATAATATAGGCAAACAGTATTTTTACTTACGTGACTTATTATTGTTCCCTCTCAACACTGTCAGCCATCAGTTCCAGATTCAACCCACTTCAAACTCCCTGCTCTGCACTAAACAGCACAAGGAGACAGTTAGCAACTAGCAGGTGAACATAGTGGAGCATTTAGCAACTAAAAATCCAGGTATTTCCCTGAAGGAGTACGTAGAGAGCATAAAACAGACCTATCATAACAGTGAGTAGGACTCTTGAGTCGTTGGTTTGCCAGATAAATCTACTCCCATATTAATGCTAAGAATGTTTTGTACCCCCAGGGTGTGCAGGGAAACCTGTTTGCATAAAGACGCGGTATATCATCTTTATAAGGGGATAGTAAATAAGCATAGGCTATCCGCTGACACATTTATATGCAGATGTTACATTTTATCAGCTGAGGCTTGGAAGTTAAAGCATCTAGTCAGCAACTTAATTTCACAAAGTATGGAACGTGTGTGTTCAGAACAAGGCTGCAACTTACTATTATCAGAAATTAATCTGCTGGATTTCTAGATAAACACACTTCTGAGAAATGCCTTTTATACGTTCCCACCGCATGTGTTGAGTTTACTTTCATGCATGACAAAAAAAAAGCATAACAATCTCACATTTGAGAAGCTGCGACCAGCAAATTGACTGATGCAAGCTGTCAACTACAAATGAAATACTTAAGGTTAGCCCTGTGTAGGACGGGGAAGAGGTCTTGATTTAAACAACCCAGTCATCTGGAGTAGTTTTCCCTAAGTGAATTTGACTCTGTGAATGTAATGTATTTGTCAAGTGTGTCAACTCTGTGAGAGGCTGGTGACCTGACCTCTGTGCCCTGCCCAATGCATTCTGGGATGGGTATCAGCCCTTGTGGGACCCTGAATATAGAAAGCAGACAGATGCTTAAAACACCATTTCACTAGGCGAATAGAGAAAGTTGACTTGGCCCTCATTAGTTTCTCCGGTCAAGCGTGTTTAAAAGAATTACAGCTCTTCTCTTACATAACAATATGTGGCTGCTAGTGAATCATTATCTCAGCTGACATTTGTATTTACAGTGCTTTGGCATCACCCTCCTGGCCTCCTCCTAGCTGAAGAGTAACAAACTTTGGTTTAATGGTGAAAAGCTCTCAACAGATGGAGCTAGAGAGTCGTCCCCATGACACTGGACTGATGTGCGAAGGCTGATCGTGTGCTTCCATGGACTGTCAAAGTTCTCCGTATCTCACACTCCTTGAGGACATGAGATAGTTTTTGTATGGTTTGGTACATTTTTAGGCTGCATATATATATATATACAAAAAGAAATACATTTGTTTTGAGGGGCAAAAGCTTCATGCCGATTTTGCCAATTAATATTGCAGACCGGAGGGAAAACACTGCAGTGACGTAGCAGTCACTGTGTAGCAGTGCTGTGTGCGCCTTATCAGATAACTTTAGCTATATAGACGTCACTCATGCATGTTATAGAATGGGATCTTCAAAGAGACGTTAGTAGATTGCATACGATCTGACGGCCACTCTTATGGGATGGATTCCATTAAGCGTCCTATAAACATCCACTCTCCACATCAGCAAGACAGGAATATGTCCATGCTAATGCACATTTTATGCCTATGTCGAGCATAGGCAGGATGCCCGTGTGTCATCTGAAATTGAAAGAGTCTTTATGAATATTCAATCTGGTCCTGAAGTGAAGCGTTGCCCTGAAGGGAGTTAAGCGGACTGGGGTAAAGTGTATAAGATTAACTCAACTCAGTAGTTGAGGAAATAGGCCTGGGTCATGATAAACTTATTTATAAGATGAGAAAAAGACAAGTTTTCGCATACATTTTTTAACAATAGCAGCAGAAGTGAGCTTTTGGGATCATTCCCTTGATGTCGCTATCAATATGTGCTAGACGGTAAAATAAACACAACTTTTCTTGGTATAAATGAGGAATGCAAGCCGTTAAAATGTTTGAAACAAGCTTGGCTTTCGCCTCAACACAAGTGACTCCAGATAACATGGAGTCCAGGGTCTTCTATCTAACTTAAATAGAAACAGTACAAACCATTATAAAGACGGGTTCCCCATTTTTAACACTCCCCGCGGCTTTCCGAATAAATGATTTAAAGAAACAAGTGCTGCTAGTAAGGCAGTAAAGCAGAAGAACGTTAGAGTTCATGAACAGCCTCCATAGGACAAACTGAACATAATCATAGAAAATCTAGCCAATTTAGTGGTTGAAAATGTGTAAATACATAAAGAGTTGAGTTGGTCTAATATATAATATGTGTGGTATGGCTATACTGTAGCAATATTTTAAAAAGATCTGACAATTTAAGGTTAGTGCATCTAGAGGTAGAAATTGTGAGTCACTTTAACGATTTGAATCATTAAATTCAGTTCAGCTGAAAGATTCGTATCACTGCTTACCCTTCGCGCGTCATATCTGTGAATGCTAAGGGGGATAAGCTTTACTTTTTAAAGCTTCTGATTCGGTGATAGATGAGTGAGATCTGTAAAGTAGGCTACTTAAACCTCTACTTAACCCATTGATGACTATGGCAATCTAGGATGCATGTCCTTAATGCCTGAGGGTTTTCTGAAAAAATAGTACGAATTGTCAAGTCTACCAAAACCTTAATATCTAAGCCTGTGTAGCACATAGAAACATGAAATAAAATACATTTAAAAGTTAAGGTTCACATGTTTTATTTAAACATGCTCCCTTAGCGCTTACAAACCAACAAATATTTCTAAAAATCGTCAAAATTAGATGAATTAAAAAATTATTAAATATTGTTAATAAATAGATGCAATGTGTTGTGTGATTTTCGTCAGTAGTCTATAGTAGACCTTGATTCTGCGCACCAAACGCCACTAACTGTTCTGTCGCCGACATAGCTGGCGTATTTTTTTTATTATTATTTTAATTTTTAATTTTTTTGATTGACATGATTTTCGGCAAACCACACAACTTTTGGGTGGTCACGTGGTCTTAAAAAAATCAACAAAACCCACCTCATGTGTATTTGAACCAATGACAGTGCATTCAATGCTGGGAATGCCATGAAAATTAGATAAAGTAATAATGCTGCACGATGCAGCATCAGGCAGGAGAGCCAATGTGGCATCGCGCAGCAGCCGTCATCAATGGGTTAAAGGTCCACTATGTAACATTTACGAAATATTTTAGGTTATATTTTGCATATATGGGTTAATAACTCGAAAAATTAGACTCACCCCCGACATTCTTCGTTGCCTAAAACAAAGTACACTTATTTATATAAAAAGGAATCAGGTTTGGTGTGACGTCCTGCGCATGCTACCAGAGTTATACATATAAACAGGACAAGAACAAGCTCAACCCGCTAGCCACAACAGCCGGAGTAGTTGTGTCAGAATCAAAACGTTAGTCAAACTAAAAATAAAGTAAAAGGTGAAACAAAATGTACCTCATCCAATATCCACTGGTCAATCAAACGCCTCGTGTATCTGTTTTGGCCGTTGCTCACTGGTTCTGACATAGTGAGAGCATGCATAGCTGCAGCTCAATTCACTGCCACTGGTGCCGCTATTGAGAGGGAATTCCTGAAAGTTTAAAACGAGTCAAAATATAATAAAACAAGAAACTTATGAAAAGTGGTTATAGTGCTGAGTTTCGGGGTTTGTTTTGAGTTGACTTGACCATTTCATTTTTAAAAGCCGTTCACACTCACCTCTTTGACATTCCTCTCATGTAAGTGAAGGCAAAAATGTCCCGAAATATCAACTCTCAGGGCTAAAGGAGAGTCCCTCAGAGAGCTTTTCCTCTGCAGCCTCCAGCAAGGCCGTGTATAGGGGCTTACGAAGGACTGCTCATTGATTAACTGTTTATAGCAAACAGGTTTGACAGGCAGCCAGATTTACACTCTCCAAAGGATCATTTGGTTTCTATTTGCATGACGTTGCTTTTTCTTTCTTTTCTTTTTTTCTTTTTTTTGCTCCCAGCATGCATTTGGCACTTTTACCACAGAACATCCGCCGCTGAATGGGAAATGATAATCCCCTGACTGTCGATTCCACCAAAGCCAATTGGCTCATGTCTGCGTGAAGACCCGGGATGATGCTTGTGAGTGTGGCATGACTGCGCAGGGCTGCTGCTGGGCGGGCTATTGAAGGAAAGGAAAACGGAGAGAGAGAGAGAGAGAAAGAAAGAAAAGTGGCCTGTGAGGAGAAACACTTTAGTGGACTCTTTCATTATACCTCCTCTCTCTCTTTTTTTTACTTTCTTTTGTCTCTTGCTTCGTCTCTATTCTACCCACTCCCTCTCTGCCGGCTGCAGCTACCAACACAACTCTAATTTAATCCATTTAGTCATGGCTCCGGATCAATATCCATTTTCCTTGGCCTAAGGGGGAAGAGCCTATTGAATCTGCTTGTTTCAAACTGCGGTTGTGTTGGCCGGCAGGGGCTCCCATGGGTCCGAGGGCTGATACAGATGTAGTACAACACACACAGCATCAGAGATAAGAGCTTTCATCTAATCTCTCACTATACCCTGCTGTACAAGACACATCTGAATATGTCGAATATGTTGAAGCAGTGCATTGTATTTGATTTAGTTTTAGAATTTTTACAATGGCTCTCTTGCTGATCTTGATCACAGGATTAATTATTTCCTATTCACTGAAGATGTTAAAATGCAAAGCGCTGGCTGCTTAGTAAATGAATGACATCAAATGAGATTCAATTAAGGCTGATTCGATTAGTTGGCCTTGTAGATGACCGGGAAGAAAAAATGGCATGTCGGCACATTGCAGCAAACCAGGATGGCAGATGATGAAGTGAAGTAAGCTTAACTCTGCGGTTCTGAAAAAGGTGCAAATTATGTGTTCAGTTATAGATGACAACACTCCATTGGCTCAAAGTTACAATGTGGCTTTGAGAATTAGTCACTCGTCACCTAATAGGTCCGTGCTCGTTAACATTTTGAGTGTACATAACGTGTTAGCTGGCCTACTTCAATATAAAGCATCATTGGCCCACCCCGTGGCAGCCTGCTACCGGCCAGCTGTGCGCTCTGTGGTCACTGACAGTGATTCTCCTTCACCTGCACCAATGCGTTGTGCATTGCCATGTTTTAAAAATAACCATGTTAAATATTCATCTCTCAGCATTTGCATCCAAAGTATTTTGCACTTCACATCTGAGTTTCGTAAAGTCAAAAGGACAGGCAAAACAACTATTCAGTGACACGAATATATGTACGGGTGTGAAGATTAAGATTGGTTACAGATACTTTTAGATATTGTTTCAATTTTTAATGGATTTTATAACCAGAAGTCTCCCAAAACATCAAACCCTAACCTATGTTTTTTGAGTAAATGTTAGAATTGTATGCAGGCCCAAAGGTATTCTGCAAGAGAATTTAAGATCAATTATAGCTGCATCAGTCATACTTTTTAAATGAATTAAACTGAACTCTCATGTTTCGAGGCTGCTTGAGGTTTTACTGCTGAAAAATGATTACACTTGAAAAGGTCTTTGTACTTTTTTTTTGGCTGCTTTCCATTATTTTCTTCCTTCATAAGCATTGACCATGTTGTAAAGCAAGCCAGAATCCAATGTTGCTATGGCACCAAGGAAGTTATTTCTTGACCTGTACTAGATATGCTTTCGATCACATCACAGTCTCTATCAGCTTGTTTTCTGTGGCCATGAATGATGCTCACCTTGAATTGAAGTGTGTGGTGTAAATCAAGTAAGTTAATTATTTCTGCTGACAAAGATCCTTTGACAAAATTGAGCTGCTGAATGGAGCTTGAGGAGAGTTTGTTTTGGCCACAACATACTTGTTCCAATGAATTATTAACATTCAAACAAAGCAACAAAAAAAATGTCACCTTGGGTTGTACTGTTTGCAGTGTCCACAGTTTGTCTCTTATTCATATTTTACTAATTTTTGAAGCTACATGCTTACATTTTCACAAAAAAGAAGAGCTGCATGTTGTCACAAATCTACATCATTTAATTACTAATATAACTACTGTTCTCCATGTCAGTAAAAGGTCATTTGTAAGAGCTGAAGTATGTGGTGATGAGATATTATTTATGTAGTGTTTTTGTTTTTCTAGAAGTCTAAATTTGGAATAGCTTGCCTTGATGAATTTTTCATATAACCTCACCTCCAACTAAAGGACTTGAATTTTTTATCAGAGTCCTCATCAACTCAAACATATGGTGCTTATCCATACATGCATAGAAAAGTAGTTGCAAACGCCTCTTAAGTGTGTATCTGGTCCATAGCTGATGTTCCATCACAAAGATTATTTTTGTCTTTTTTATCACTTAGAGGAAAATTGAAATTGTCTGAATCTCATTCTGTCGCTTTGTTTATGAAATGTTGTTCCCGGTTTGTTTTTGTTTTTCACCTACTTTTACATGATTTGCACTTATGCCCTCACACATTTTTTCTTTGATGACTGCTCTAAAACAACATGTGACTGTATCCTTTTAAGCTAGAAGTAACTCTGTCTAATGCTTCAGTTGTTATATCGAAAAATTAAAAACGACAAAGCCACACATTCAAAAATGTATTGTATTAAAAATGATAGTGTGTGTTCTATAAAAGCCCCAAAAGCAGTAGGCTTACTACTGTTTTTTTTACTTGGTAGGGAGTTATGACAGGAATCTGAATTTGAGACACTTATGTAAGAGAATATTTCTTTGAAATGGTATACTTTTGTGAAAAAGACGAAGCAAAATCATGCCATTTGGTGTGGTCAACCCACCTTTAAATCACATATTTAATTATATTTAATGTGTATTATAGACCAGTAAAACCTTTTTTTTTTCATCTTCGCTGCTTCTGCATGCAGTGATGAAAAATGAGGATATGTCATCTTTGGATTTCTGAGTTCCTTCCTTCAGTCATGCATGTGTGCTGTGAAGACATAAGAAATGGAAGGAGACTTTCACTCCTGTTCACTCTCTTTCTCTCTCGTCCTTTTTCCTCCAATCAGGCGCAACATGAACACTCCTCAAACCCCATTCAGTTCAGCCTTCTCCACTTTTACACAAACTCACGAACATAATGACTCCAGAATGCAAAATCGGCAGTTGTATCCCTAATGATTATGGAAGATTACGAGCAAACACACGAGAGCAGTTTCATAAATCCTCCAGTCCTTTCCAGCCTCAGAGGCGTACACGAAACCGCCTCAAGTATCCCAAATTGTCTCTATCGGGACGCTGCCTTTTCAATCATGTGTCTCTCTGCTTATCTTCCCTAAAGAAATGTCTGTTGTTCCCGTCTGTCAGTCAATATGCGTGCAAGGTGGCACTGTAGCACCCAACATCTGTTACCATCTCCTTCATGCATTTTTAATACAAGCCAAGGACTCAGCTTGTTGTAGCAAATGAGCAAAAACCCAAATATATCAAAGTATGCGAGAGACTGCATTAGCTAGGCATTGTTCTTCCTTTTTCTGACTCTCTTTTTGCCAGAGATTTGATGAGTGAGTCAGCTCTCTAATTAATGAACAAGCCATTAAAACAAAAAACCCAAACCCCAATAGAGCAGCTGTGTTGTCAAGTCAGGCTTCTTTAGGCAGTTGTTCATTTTCTTTCACATTTGGAATTATCACTGACTGAGATTTTCCAAGATGAAGATATGTCATATTTCATGCGTCTGAAAATAAGAATCCAGGTGAATCCAGGTTAGCATAAAAATACCCTGTAACGTCACCTCTTCAAATGGGTGGTAGTCATGACAGCAGGCGAGGACTGAGAATACTGCAGGGCTGTTCCTGTTCTGCATTTTACTCCAGCAACAAGTGAAACTGCTTCTAAAATTGTTCTCAATACCAAGTCCAGGACTGGTGTCTGCGTTTGTGTATAAAGTAAAAGTTGAAAAGGCTAAAAACCTTAGTGTGTTTCTAAAGATTAAGGCAGATTTAGTTAGCAGTGTTTTTGAAACAATGAATGCAACCTGATCATAGAAAGACGTTCTTAAAGTATTTTGCAAAATTTCCTCTTTTATTAAATGGATTCTCCTTCAACTCAACACCTTTCATTCTCAACGTGTGCTCTTACTCCATAAAGGGCCGTGTGAGCCGTCATATAATGGAAGTGGATTATCTATACAAAATCACGTCTCTGAGAATACATATCCCGACTCTCAGCTGAATATATCGAGCATGTCTGACTGATTCATGACTGCCAATATCATTACTATCACATAGACATACATCTCCAGTGCTCTCAGGGATGTCGAGCTCGACCAAGGGCAGCTATTATGGAGGTGTTACACTGAAAGTGACCTGGTTGTAAACTGTCGGCATTATCTGTTGATTAATTAAGGGCCAAGTAGCCTTGACGTCATATTAGGAGTGGGGCTGCAGCCGAACATTAACCCGCCTTCTCATCCATGCTTTAATTCACACAATGCTTCCTTCATAATTGTTCTCACTCGTACCCTGGGATTTTTAAACATGAACATTCTTCATTTTCTCCCTGATTTTTTCTCTTTGATTAGACACAGTGGAATTTAATTTAATTTATCACTTAAATATGTTTACTTATTTCCTCTTGTTTACCTCTCTGAGCCAACTGCAATAAAACAGAGATTGTGTTCAAACTGTCAGTGGCCATTGTCATCATAAACCCCCTAATGGGAAATTCAGAAGCGCCGAGCTGTGCCTATTGTTTCCAGCGAGAGCAGCACAGAGAGCATGAACCTTTCACAGGAAGCTCTGCGTGCCTCTGGCTTCAGCACAAACATTTCTCCTCCATGCACACATACACACTAGTGTGCACACATAAACACATGTGTGTGCATGCATGCATACATGAAACACATTGCAGGTGAACGCACAGGATATCATGCTATCATCGTTTCTACCCTTACATACAAATGAAGGAACCACAGTTGTATTCCACTTTCATTTGGATCTTTCAAGCATGCTGCATCTATCTGTTTAGTATATCTTTATCTTACGTGGCCAGAAGCGGTTGTTGTGGCACATCAAGCCACGCAGCTTGATAGAAAAGAATGAGCAATCCATTATCACACTAAGTCACAACAAAGGATGCAGTATAAGCACTGCAATAATATCACTGATGGAAAGTTTCTTTTAAGGTGAAAACTCTGCAACAATGCTGGAATGTCCCTCTCAGGATGCATTGCTCTCTATTTTATATTGTCACAACAATTGTTCAAAGGCATCTGCTGATTCAGATTTCTATCCCTCGTTTCATGAGGCAATTATTTACAACCAAACAAGACAAATAGTTTTACAGCATGCTAGCTGCTCTCTTGGATTAGTTTGGTAAATATTACATTATTAACCAAAAGTACTGCACACATTGAAATGTTGACCTGATGATGGCGCTAGAAAAAGAGTCAGGGGATCTGGGAGGTCTGTACAAAATTCCCTTAAATATTTTCACTCAAAATCACAAACGTGGCTAACAGAGGAACAATCCTGGGATCCCCACAGTTTTTTAGGATTCAATAATGCAGGACCATATATGTCTGTACAAAATGATTGATGAGATATCTCGCTATAAAGAAACTGACATTGCCAAAAATACCAGTTAGTAGGCCTACTCTACATCAGTTGGGAATTGTCACTGTGGAGAACCTCCTGTCTATTTTTTCATCATAACCTACAGATGCCGCGGATATTATTGACAAGAGGGTATTTGAGGAAAACTCACAGAATAACCCAGTGAGATTACCAACCAAAGCCAGTTAGAGGCTGAGAGAAGATTGTATCTCACCCTCCAGTCCCTATGTCTCGCTGGCCCCTCTCTAACACTGATGGATATCGGGCGCTACGTCTTCACTCAGCCATGCACGCTTGTCCTCTAATTCCCCTGCTGAGGGGGTCAGCTCAGCTCGTGTCTGTTAGAAAAAGCTTTCACTGCAGACGCATATTTAGCCGTCCTGAGCTAACAGCAGGTAGCTTTGCTTGTTGACGCCATTGGGTGATTTTTATTTTTTATCCCCTGACTTTGAAGTATCTTTTACAAGGAAGTAATCTACGAAGAATGACATTTCAAAGCGAGGCACCTGATATAGCTCCAAAATAATCTTTTCTGCCTGTGTATTGGATTTGTTTCGGGTTATTTCAAAATATATATCGTAAATGATGTTGGCCCATAAATGACCTCCTTCTTTTATCTAACTTTATATAGGGCATTATTGTGGCTTGGGTTTTATTACTTGTCCAGAATGAATTCCTCACTTTTCAGGAGCCTCTGAAAATGAAAGATTGGATGAAAGGCATTCCTGCTGCCTTGGGGAACAGATGACCTTAAAGGTTAGCATCAGAGCATTCCTATCCGTGACTCTCGGGTTAACGTCCTCTCTAACTCTCCAAAGAGAACACACAAAGTGCCATGGGATTTCAGAGTATATGAAGCATATGACTGTCATTTAGGTCTGCGGATTCCCACGCAAACAGGGGATTGTACATTTTATGGTGTTCGTGAGAGGCTGATTTCTGTGTTTTGTTGCAAAGCCAAACAGCTTCACTGAAGGTAATGGCTTCCGAGGTTGATACACCTTGTTAGATCTTCACCCCGCGGCCTCATTGTCTGGGTTTTGTAATGACGAATGATCAGCTTGTAAACCGCAGGGCATCAAATTGCAGAGGAGCGGTGAGAAAAGTGGTTTTGGAACTTCTTAGAAATGTCTATGGTGGACCTGGGGACACATACAAGGTGGAAGGAACTCTCACAAGAATCCTAGAACAGGTATCCGTGTGCCAGGAAGCACAAACAATTCAAGAGCGAACAACCAACATGCACAGTCACAAACACCCATGCACATGAAAACATAGCACTCCGTGTGATACGATGTGTTTACTGTAAATGTGCTTGTCTCTCGGTGACTTGCACAGTGTGCATGTCTTTGTTTGAGAAGAGTGTTCATGAGTCACCATTGTCTTTAGCCCGAGGCTCAGCAGCCAGCCAGCTGAAGAACAGGATGCATGTTTATTTTAGTCGCTCTAATATGCCGTGAAGACATCATGACAGTGAAACATGTTGTATTCCACATCTTTCATTGTTTCAAATGGCATAGAAAAATGTGGATAACTGGAATTGCTTCATTACAGTCATAGTAGTAGTAGTAGTAGTAGTAAATGTTTTTATTTTCGAGATCATGAGATGTCAAAATTCACCGTGCTCCATTAGATGTGGCTGTGTGTGACTGGGCGAACCCTTGGCGAGCGAAAGACGTTATCTTTTCTGTCATGCACATATACCAGCGCTGCCCAAAGGGAAGAGGTGTGCATGCAAAGGAACTTGGCTGATTGAGGGCAAGAAGGCACAGAGGCGCGCTGTGAACAGACCTCGGTTGCCTTTGAATGCTAAGGATGCCTCACAGGAGACCCTTGTGTGAGCGTCAACTCCCTTTAGAGACGAGTCATGAATAGCACAGAGTGTGAGATCTTTTCTACATTCCTCCAGTGTCGTACACATTTCCTATCTTCCTTTTTCCTATCTTCATTTCCTTTGAAAAAAATGCTTTATGGCGTTTGTGGATCAGTAGATAATATCAGCAAGAAGTCTATTACAAAAATGGAGAGAGAATCAATGTAGAGAAAATCAATGTAATCCAACTTTTTAGCAACACAATCAGTGTTTCGACACTGAAGTGTCCATCTAAAATATGTGCATGAAATTATATTAGAAATCAAACTCTGGGTCAGGCAGACATGTAACTTAAGGTACGTTTAGATAGATTGATAGATAGATAGATAGATAGATAGATAGATAGATAGATAGATAGATAGATAGATAGATAGATAGATAGATAGATAGATAGATAGATAGATAGATAGATAGATAGATAGATAGATAGATAGATAGATAGATAACCAGACAGACAGACAGACAGACCGATCCATCAATCGATAGATCAATGCTAGTTCATTAGATGTACACTTTGTCTGCCCAAAAAGGTTAAGTAACCACGGTCTTCAATTACACACATACACACATTCTCTTTTGACACACAGACAGACAGAAAAGGAGGAATCCCGACCCTCCCTTTTTTAAAATGGAGCAACCACCCAGTGCGTCAGTAACCTGATTACCCCAGCTGTCAGTCTGAATAAGGCCAGGCTTTGGGATCCTCCCGTTCCTCTGATCCACAGAGCCCGGTCCTGCAGAATAGTCTGGAAACAAGCTCATAACAGGACGGACACCAAAACACAGAGCAGGGGAAGCAGCAGGGCTCTACAAAAGTCAGCAGGTAAGATGATGGAGTAATTAGGACTTTTTTTCAGCAAAAGATGATGGTTTTAAAGTACTATAGATGCATTTCAATGTATCTGGGTGTGTCTAAGTGAATGGTATCCACTTGGAAATTAAAACATGAAAGACTTCATTTATCTTCTGCTGCTTTCCTATTCCAGATTCAACTGGGAATATTCTCTTTTGTAGTGGGTATGGGAGAGTGTGGATAGGAGAAAGTGTGGGATGATGAAACAGAAGAGTCACAGTTCAGAAGATTAAGGAGGGGGAACTCTTTTGAGGCAGTCAGCCAGTCACTTAGGGGAAGGGCAACAGGATACAACTAGTGGGTGGACCTTTGAACGATTGTTTCTGTGCACAACAAGTCTCTCTAACTTACATGCTCCCTCTTCCTCCAGACAGGAACACTTTGTATGAGTTTGTGGAGGGGACAATTCTTAAAGACAGCAGCCCTAATAATTCATGAATCTGCGTCTTTCAGTGCTGTGTACCATTGACCCTGGCTCTGCACAACTAAAAGTTTTTTAAAAGCTCCACAAATATCCTGGATCTCTCCCTGGGACTGAGCAAACACGTCGGGAATAGAGAAGGAAACCAAAGACCTGGAGCTGCAATTTTAGCAGCTCCAAAACCCAATGGCAGAGTGCTCTCCGGATGCTCTCAAGATGATCCGGGATCCAAAGGATGACATTAAGGAGGATTTTTCAAAGGAAGTTCCAGTGGAGTCCACATCATCCGCTACAGTGACGGCCAAAGTCAGACCGACAGAGCTGGGGCTGGTTCGAAGCCTGTCCAAGTCGGACTCTGACTTGTTGGCGTCGCCACAAGGGGAGGAGGATGGAGGTCTGGCCGGCCGGAGCGGCTCCGTGTCCAACTGTTCTGGGCAGCTGTCCACGGAGCGCACGTCTTCCTTTGCCTCTGAGTGGGATGAGGTAATAATACTCCAGCTCTGTATGGGGATGTATGGGAAACAAGTGGGAGGGTATACAGGACAGGAGGGAGTGGCACTGTCGCTGTTAAGGCTTTTCAAGCAACAGTGTGTTAGTGGATGTCCTATAAAGGTGGAGTCAGTGGTTCTGGAGAACACATTGATTGTTGACAGAATCGCTTTTTTATCAAAATCAGGGAATATTGATCTGTTCCTCATGATCCGCGACCTGTCTCCGTACTGTTTAAACTGGTATGTAAACAAAGGGGGCCCACCGTATAGCTAGCAACATGATCATTTACAGAGCCTAGGCTGTATATTGATACTGGATTTTTTTTCTCAGCGCACACACAGTATGAAGAGGTAGTGGATCGTGAGGAGATATGATTATGACAAAAAAAATGTATGACAACAAGCATTTATTCAGAATCTCTGACTCCAACTTTAAGGGAGAGAGACTGTTAGTGAGTGTAAGTGTAGAAATGGGGACCGCCAAAATAGCACATTTCAGGAGAGAGAAAGGAAGGAAGGAAGGAAGGAAGGAAGTAAGAGGGGCAGAGCAGTATGAGAATGATCAGGATCAGGAGGAGGCCAGTGATAGACCCATGCTGTTGACATAGAATGGCTTGCCTGCAGATGAGTGCTTGAATGCATGAATGGCTTGATCACTTGCACCGACCTCTCTGTAGCAGCAGCACTGGCATCCAACACTAATTGGGCTTGCGCTGTCATCGCCCATCCACTCAGTGCGTGTCTCAGGGGCAGAGCCACGCTTACAGTGTCTCCTACCGCACTCCTCTCTGGCTCCTTTGCTGCATCTTGCGCCATCAACCTCCCCGTCCCTCCCAGTATCCCCAAAAGCCTTAACTTTTGTGATTTATTAGCACTCTGGTGCATCACTGCAGAACACCAAAGAGCACTGCAAATACCCCAAAATTTAGCATAGTGTTCAACCAAAACTTTGCAAACATAAATAGACGAAACCTGAAGGGATATGGCTGATGACGGATTCTCTCTCATTACTTTAGTGCAAAGTAAAGAAGCAAATTAGTGAATTATAAAATAAAAAACACTATAGAGCTCAGTTTTGGTACAGTACAATATCTCATCACAACTGGGGGATATCTTGGCTAGCAACTGGTTTATGTACAGAGGTTCTTTTGTGAAACACATACGCCTGCCTCAGTTTAGGAGCAGTTTATAATTTTCTGCTTCGACAGTAAGCATTTTTTTATCTGCAGATTTGATATGAATCATTCTCAAGAAAGAGGAATGTACTTTCAGGTGGTTATTTATCCAAAACAGCCCTTTTTTTCAAACGTTGAACTTAGCCAAGACTGTAGGACTTGATTTGAATGCGATGTTGTTGCTCTTATCTTGTGCTTGCCTCAGGGGTGTTTTGACTTATATTTTGTCACGGCCTGAGTTTCCCACATTTCAGTCTTTGGTTTCCAGGGTTGTATTTAACTTCTCCAGTTCACAGGTTCACATGTTATGTCCTCAGTAATAATGCATTTCAGTGAATTAAGTGGGCTAATTAAATAATAATTAACTACACAAACAAACTTAATAAGCACAACAAAATAAATCGCAAACCTCTTCTTCACAAACTGGTATTGCATATTTTCCATAGTGTAATTTGCTATGTTACAACCAAGCATTCTCATTTTTTATGCTTTAAATGTGAGGAAAAAGTTTAATATTATTGTTTTTGGTAACAATTACAGTTTTTTTTCTGGAGTGAAAACAAGGGATTAAGCCTTATTTGGATCCAGCAGCAATTTGACAGTTGGTGCCACTGATGCATGGAAAGGCAGATGCATGATGCACAAAAAAAGGGAAAGGGGAAATTTTACTGAATAACAACTGAGCGATTAAAGTGGTATTACAGTTAAATCTCTATATGAACAACCATCCACCAACAGTTTGAATGTTTTTTTTTTAAAAATTGGAACTGTTTTCTTTAATTAACTTGGTCCTGAGCCCATTCAAACTGGAATCAATTTCAAAACTTCTCAGACATGCACTTTGGCTGTGACTGTGACTTTTGGTGGTCTTGACGACACCCCTGCCGAGTCACAATGGGATTTGTCTTTTAACATTCAGAGCATGTACCATTTTCATCCTTACAACAAGGGCAGTTGAGTGTCACTTCAGAGTACTTAGACATCTTGAACTTTTCCTTGGCTTTGTGAACCCCTCTCTTTGTCACCTCGCCCTGTCCAGCGCCTGCTATCTGCTCCACCCCTCCGCTCTCTGACAGAAATGTTTATTCAGGCCATTTTGGGTGTGGCGTCCTGTTCTCAAGGGCATCCTGTTTTGCAGCTGCTCCGTAGTGTCTGTTTCTCTTCCAGATTTCAAGGGATTTGTTTGGGTATGGGATATATGTGTGTGTGTGTGTGTGTGTGTGTATGTGTGTGTGTGTGTGTGTGTGTGTGTGTGTGTGTGTGTGTGTGTGTGTGTGTGTGTGTGTGTGTGTGTGACAAGGTCAAAAAACTGCCTCTGCCTTGTCATGTCATGAAGCGATTACCCACCACCAAACATTAAAGCTATGAGACATGTAGGGAGGCTATAGTATCCACGTTAGAGACATTAGCACTTGCACTATGTCAAGACATGCACTCACATAAAGCAAAAATTGTCTGGCAGAGTTGCTAACTCTGATTTATGTTTGTTTGATCACATTGCACCCTGTTGGTAAAAACAATATCTTGATCCATGTTATATTACCATAGATTTTTAATGTGACATGATGAATAAATAATACACCATGAGAGTTGCCTCGTTCCCCTGCAATTTAGAAAAACCTAATAAACTAATTATTTTTCTTTATTTTTTAAAACTGTACATAAAGTGAGATACACTCTTAAACAAAAACTATTTAATTAAAAGGGACACGTTTAAAACAAACAAACAATGAAACAGAAAGATCAAATGAAACACAATTAAATACAAAATAATAATTATGTAAGCTGCCATCTTTGGCTAACTGGAGCCAGAAATATCCAAATATGGGTAGCAGGATGGAGACAAGAACAACAAACCGGGAGCTGAATAAACTAGTAAAAATTTTACGGGAACTAGCAGATATGTTTGGGAATTAAATTAAAATATTGTTCTGAGAGTTACATGTTGCCGTTAATGTGGACAGCTTTAGCGTGTTAGCTGCCTGTGTTACCCCAGCGATGATGACTTTTAGGGCCAAGTTCAACCGTAAGGTCAGAGATGTTCAACTGTAAGTGAAGTTTTCCATTTTAATTTGAATTATTTATGTGTTTTTGTTTTCTGTGTAAGCCTGTCCCTCAAATGTAAGTTGATGGACACTTGTAATATTACTTTGAGCTAGCTAGTTGTCTTCAACTAGCTACAACCAAATCCTTCTTAACGTCAAAGCTAACGTAAGCTAACGTTTCACTTAACAAATCACCAAAATGTCTTATTTTCATATGTCTACGGTAACATGTTTTGCCAAGACCGTTTGGGGATGGAGAACATCGTTAACAAAGTTATTTTTCTCCAAAAATTTCTCCTCAAAATGTGTTGTAATTTAGGCTCTACATTATTTGTCTTTTTAAAATGTCCACACAAAGTCCAAATGTAAAAATGAAATATTTTATTAAATTGATAAAAGACTATCTGGATAAGGCAGGACAGGGCTCATTAGTATTAAGCTCATTAATAATATTAATATAATTTCCCCTGTAAATACTAGCTATCTGATTTCAAACAAAGCACAACACTGAATGATGGAGTGGCGGTAGGTCAGTTGATTACTCTTCTACAATACCTTTTCCGTTGTATGATCATTTTCCTAGTTTGAGTTTGAATGGGTTAATGAATTTCTAGAAAATGACTAATCACATATTAAAAAGTGAATAACTTTCCAAACCACAACATGGATCCACGAATGCATGGTAGGCCAACATCAACATTTCTCTCACTATTTATATTTTAAGTGTTTGTGTATTCTTTATTTTCTTATACGATTGATGCCAATAATAGAGTATTGCATTTCAGTGAACATTACACACTCTGCTAATAATAGAAATGGCATATATGATTAAAGTGATTGACGTCTTCACCACATCTGTTCAATACTCAAAAGGTGAAGGTTAATGCAACCACATGTAAAATATGCTTGAGTGGATTCATACGTATGTGTAGGTCTACTCTAAATTTCCCATCAGTGTACCTCAGGTCATTACTCATGCAAGCTTTTAAAGTGCACACTGTATCTGTTTATACGCTGCTGCACTTACTAATGCGCGTGTTCTTACATAACACACAACGATTGGGATCCCTAATCAAAATACTAAAATTTTTATTATGTTAATGTAATTCTAATGAAATGTTTAAGAACATGTACCTGATTTATGTGCCTTTGTAGTATGATAATTTTGCTATGAATAGAGTTAAAACTGATACAACATAGCTTGAAATTATTTATAAAACAAATTCTATTTTCAATATCTATGAATTTGAATTGGCTGCAGTGGAAATGAAAGATAATTCTCTTACAAAAACGTTTTCATGTTGCCAAATCCAGTAGATAAAAAGGGAAGATATTCAAAGTATATGTGGGCTGCTTTATAATTCATATAGCAAGCCACAGCTGAGTGAACACATCCCAAGATTGGGTTAGACAGATGTGGTACATGAATATGAGAGTGGTGGTGATGGTGTTTGGTGGGGGCTGTGCAGTAGTGTAGGCCCAGTGCCCTTTCAAATGCCAAATTGCCCAGAATATTTCTAACCTGGTGTAACACATGAGGCACCAGATTTCATCCAATTTACCGTTTAACGCTTTTATTCCACACATGCAAGGGCTGCTTTTGAAAATGTGAGTTTGCACATTTCAAAAATTATTTGAATTTGGATTTGAATACACAGCCATAATGGTTTCATTTTTCTATAACTTTTGAATGGTTGAATTATTTTATTAAGAGACGGAACATATTTTTAAATGTATTTGAAAATGTATTTGAATGGACGTTGAGTCTAATGCTGGGCTTACACTACACGACTTTTCACGCGATTTGACAGTCGCAGACAAACTTCCAATGTCGGACTGAAATCACAGAAGTCATGCTGGAGTTGTGGCGCGCGCACGTAATCTCAGTCGTTTGGTGTATGGTGGTCATCCGACCCGATTTCAGCCAGTCTTCTTCCCGTCTTGACGTTCCGACATTATCAAACATGTTTGATATTATCATTAGTCTTAAGGGGTTGGCTCAAGCGAAATGACGTAAACACTGTCACACTCTCGCATGCACCAAGCACGACACAGGAGGAGCGGCATTAGTCGCGACCTGTGTCCGCCTGTGCAGGCACTTATTTCGGACACTTTTTCCTGGCAGCCTCGGCTGGAGAACCAAGCTGACAGCCGCGCAACCTTAAAGGCCTACTTCACCGGTTGGAATATGAAGGTGTATTGAACTCGGAGATCCTATGAAGTATAAATGTGCAAACATTTTTTAAATCGGATCATCCTAGCCTGAGAAAAGGCAGAAAGAGTGTTTTATGGTCTCACTGTCTAACCCTACATTTCTCTTTCTGTGACATCACAGAAAGAGAAATGTAGGGTTAGACAGTGAGACCATAAAACACTCTTTCTGCTTTTTCTCAGGCTAGGATGATCCGATTTCAATTTTTGTTGCACATTTATACTTCATAGGATCTCCGAGTTCAATACACCTTCATATTCCAACTGGTGAAGTAGGCCTTTAACACTTTACCGTCAAATACAGGGTTAGGAGTTAAAGTTATTGGGGGACAAGATCAGCAAATAAAGATGGTCAAATAACTAAAGGAAGTCCCCCGCTCGGAATATTGAATTACATTTTTTTTATTAAATAATCACAATTGCTTTTTCGGAAATAATATTAATCTCAAAAGGAATCTAGTTGTAGTTTTGCAATATAAGATCCCCTGTCTTTTCAAAATCTCACTCTGTGACTGAAAACTAATGACTAGTTGTCTTCAGGTGTGAGTTGATTGTCTTTAGATGTAAGAGGGTTTCAGTCTTCAGTCTTTTCAAAGTCTTTTAAAAGTCCTCTAGTGTAAGCCCAGCATTAGTTGTTGTTGTTGATGATGATGATGATGATACAATTTTACAACTTTATTTGTGGTCATCATCAGTGCGACACTGAAATCTTGCTTTCCGGTGATGCTTACATCGACTGCAAGCAAGACCAAGAGCAGTTGCTTCTTTGAAAAGTCGACCCAGTCTTTAACAAATCACTGTCAGATATGACTATTTTGCATTTGTTAACACCCTTTGCAGAAAAATTGCCAACCAATAAAATGTACACTGTATGGAACATATTTGCATGACTGTGGTGACATTCTCTATGGGCTTTTTTTAAAACAGACATGCAGCAGATAGTCTGACTTTAAGTTACAAATCCAGCTTTATGTGAAACGCTGGGCGCAGGTAAATGGTCAAATCTATACTAAATTAAGTATTATATTATTAAGTGACGACAGGTGACACTTCCAAAAACCTTATTTTATGGAGTGGTTTAAGAAGACAACAAAATCAGCTATGATCATTATGTGTGTCTGTTTGACACTGCATCGCATACTAATTATAAAGTTATTAAGATTATTACGTGGCAAAAACAAATATTTCAAAAATGAACAAATACATACATCTTTGTGACATTAGACATGTCACCATGCCTCCCCACATTTAAAGAACAACATGAAAGCCATCATGACTATTCTTTATGTATTCTGCTTGGTTCCAAAGCTGTCAAACAAATAAAAATCAATCTAAATCATGAGCACTGGCTGGATAGAATTATCGTGAACTGGGTCTTGTATAGCGTGGAGCTTCTGGCCCATCTGTCTTTATTGTCAATGAGACTGAGGCAGTAATCCCGTTTCCAGACCAGCGCCAGTGAGGCAGGCAGCCTCTTTAGTTAGTTTATTATATCCAGCCATCATTTCCATTATACAGTTCTCTTTTGGGATCACAGCCATCATTCATGTGCAGGAGGAGACATTGCCTCAGTGGAGAATGCTGTGCTCCCTCTCTCCAAAGCCCATCGTTTAAGGTTATTTCACAATAATCTTTATCTTATTAGCCAGCTAAAACGGCTAACTTATTAGGCTAAAACACTATCCCTTTGGTACTGGCTGATTGTCTTAATAACATTGCATTTTGTTTTTGTTATCCATGCCTGTTGCCATTTCAAAAAAGACAATAGTGCATGATAACTTTTGGTCCAAAATTAGCTGATCAGTTGCAGATTCCAAAGCATTCACCCTTTTAATGAACCAGACAAAACAAATTGCAGATACACAAAATTTGTCTAAGGTCTTCAACTGTGTCACATATTTGAATTAAAATCAAACTCTTCACTGTGGCATCTTCAGACATGTGTTGCCAATCAGTTGAAATAAGTATGTTTAAAAACACAGGATTGTTGAGGCCAATACGGTTATCGATTGTGAAGAAGGGAAAAATCATATAAATTTATGAGATACTTCTTTTAAAAGGGCTTTACTTTGAAAATTAAACTTTTAAAACTCATCGTTCTCTGGTGAAGGGAGCTTGGTATTGGCGTTACTAAAATTAGACATATTCCCAACATTTCTATATGAATGTATGAAACATCCGCATTACTTGGAATCCAGCGTAAATAAACTAAAGACAACAAAGATCCCCAGACCAAAACTGAGAGATTTAAACATACTCTTCATATATTCTGTATTTGGTTTGAAGAAAATATGCACTTGAGTGTGGGTATAACTAGGCCTGTTGATTAAATCAAGTGGTTTTGGTACCCCGGAGTCAAATTATCTGACCACATAGAGCCAGAGCTTTAATCTTAATATTTAAACCAATCCTCAGAAGCACTGTGGACCAAACAGAGAACATAAAGCTGCTGGACTAGATTTCTCCCCATAGAAGAGGAGAGTTAACTTCAATAAACCTCTATACATTTTTCTTTGGTCAATTATAACATTTAAGATGTTATATTACTTCAAATATGTCTAAAGAATGTACTTGTTTCCTTTGTGTTTTCAGTTTTGAGCTGTATGTATATACAGTATGTATAATATCTACATTCATATTTGTATTGGAAATATATAAGTAATTCACGTGGAATGACATGAAATGGATTGCCAGAAGTTGGGCAGGAGATAACCTGCATTAATATGTAAATCACTTCAGGATACGATGCTTTCTCTCAAGGGTGGAGAACCGCTGATTTATGACACAGTCCACTCAGCCCTGTGTGCTTCATAACTGCACTTTCAATTAGATTTCTGTGTGAATAGATCTTCTGATTATTTGCCATCATGCTCTCAGACATTCACTGGAAAGTGCTCTTTGTGGTAGATTGATTCCCTCTGTGAGCTGATTTACAGGTCAGGGTAACAGGACCTTCACCTTCTTAAAACACGTCCAATCAGAAAAACTCAATTGGATGAAAAAAATAATAGTAAACACCTGTTAGTATAAGAAGCTACATCCAGCAGCCTGGATTGTGCATGCGAACAGCTCCATGATTTGCGGAGAAATAGCTCCTTCAAGCGTTTTGGCGTTCTAGTGAGTATAAGCAGATCTCTTCCCAGTGTTTCCCAAATTCAGACGGAATTGTGCGCCTTTACGCATTGTAAACTTACAGTTTTTTACGATTGCTAAACCACAGTGGGCACAAATGGAACAACAAGTGCAAAACTCTAACAACAGTATGCAGAGCAGCGGTTCATTCGGACCAAACTGTAGCTCGTTTTAGCTCGTTTTTCATTGCTTATACACAACGTTCAAAACTCTACACACCTATCTCATGGCTTAACCACAGCCTGCACAACACTGTGGATTTCCAGCACTTTTTTCAAATGCTAACACACTGCTGCCACAACTATAAACCACACATTCAAAACAGAATGAATCCCTTTCAAACACTGCGGATTGCAATTTCAACTCAAACACTAAGATGTCTTGTTTAGACTTGTTAGTGAACATATATACAGTATAAAGGGAAAGCTCAAAAAAAAATATTTTTTTGGAAATGGACCCAGGAAGACAGGTTGTTGGAGGTAGAAGAGTGGCAGTGAGAGTGTGGATGTGTGGAGGAAGACCTAGAAGACATAGAGCTGCAATGTCTGATGAAATACAGTAAGGGCAACACTGATAGACCCTGTTGTGAATCATGGTCTCTCATTGAGAGAGGCAGGGTTGAGAGTGCAACCCAATCTGCAAAAATCTAAAGTTGGATCTGTAATACAAATTTTCCAGCAAACAAACAGCTTAGAGTTGCATCCTTACAGTAAATGACAACATTACAGGAATTCATTTCTGTATTACAATTATAGAATATTTACACAGATAAATACTACATTTGGAAATGTTTTCAATAAAGTATACAAAATGTGTATCTATTGAAGCAAACTTCTGATTTTCATTTCTTTTTGTTTTCCTAAAAAAAATGGTATGTTATAAAATAAACAATTTCATGTGAAAGAATTTCACCCTTTCATCAAAGAAAATATTATGTAATTTGTGTGAAATAACTCATATTATTCAAACTGTAAAGATTAAAAGTTTGTAATTTGTGTATTGGGGTTTGATGCTAGTGTTTATACTCTGAGCAGGTTCTGAGTGACAGTGTGTAAGTAAGTAAGTAAGTAAGTAAAGTTTATTTATATAGCGCCTCTCGCAGACCAGGGTCACAAAGCGCTTCACATTAAAAAAAACACAATAAAACGACACATATACAGAGTCTGTTACAAAGATGAGGCTGGTTCATAGTGTTTGCTGCACTGAACCTGTTTTGCAGGTGAAGTGAACTGTTCAGCTCCAGTGACTGTTGGTAGTGCAGACTGTAGTTAGAGTTTTGCACATTGAGCTACAGTTGTGCCCACTGTGGTTTAGCGATCGAAAAAAACTGTAAGATGACCACCTGGGATTTGATGGTGGTAAACTCTGAAGAGAAAAAGAGAGAATGGGCACCACTATAACCGCCAGTGGCAATTACTGCTGCTTTTTGTGAATAAGGTGGTATACTATATTTACAAAAAACTCAATATTTATCCATTGACCTTCCACCAATTTTGTTCTGCTGTTTTCCATTCCTGCCTTCACACATGAAACACATTTTGGTTTAAAATGCCATGTATAGGAGGAAATATTGACCTGTTGTTGGCACTAGAGGAAAAAGTCAATAAAAGCAACCAGCTGAGACTGAACTGAAATAGTTCACTACATAGCCTGCTTTAAACCACACATTGTTTTCACACTTAGTATGGATTGAACAAACAAGATAATGAACTAAGATAATGCTCTTTAGATGTGCTGGAAGTTAGATTTTATATGTTAGGTTAATTGGTGTCTCTAATGTGAATATGAGCTGGTTGCAATGGTTGTCTGTCTTCATGTGTCAGATTGATGAAGGAACTGTCCAAGTGTAAACTGGGATTGGCTCCAGCAAACCTCAAGGATAAATTTGTTGGATGGATGGAAATATGAATTCAAAATCAATTGACCTAAGCTCACATGGCAACTGTATCTCTTGAAAAGTACTTATAAAATATGGTTAATATACAGCATCTGACATGAACTTTCCACCAGAAATATTTTCAGTTAATATCTATCCCAAATAAGTGACAAACTTCTTGCTATTTATACTGTGGTTGATGCTGTATGTGCATGAAGGTATGAGATATACCACCACTTTAACTTTGATGACGCCGGCTTCCTCAGAAACAACATTTTGGTGACAGGTCTTAATAAAGTGCCCTTACAGATGTCATGCAGTTGTTGGGAGTGTGTGAATGATATAGAATGTAACTAGGTTAATTCAAAGAGTAATATGAGGTCGGTATTGCTGAAGGCATATGCCACATGTCCCATGTGTCTGACTTCCAAATGAATGAAGGCTTTTCAACAGTGTTGATGCCACTAGCAAAGTGCATAGGGCTTTTTCAAACACTAAATATTACATCAAATAAGCCTGGATGTGTCTCTGGTGTCACAAGTGAAAGCAGAATCAGCTTTTCAGGCTTGTAAAAATCTCCATTGCTGATTGTGAGTAAACTACTCAGTGATTCTAAATTTAGTTCTCGGCAAGATTTACAAATCGTAAAACACATGTTCTAAGAGTTATATATAAATTGTGTTATTTTGATGGGGTGTGCTTCCATTTTGTCACTGTCTGTGAGTTCTTATTAAACCTCAAATTGTTGGTTTTTCCACCTTGGTTTTTCTTGTGTTACGGGCACGTTGTTGAGTCCTTTCCAGTTTGTAGGCCTATCCCTTTGTTTAATAGCTGATTTTTGACATGTTAGTGACTACACTTCCCAGCACCTTAGCGCCAGGAGGTGACGTCACGCAGGTGCACACAGACTGTTTTGATCATTTGATGAATACATAAAGTTTTCAATATTGAACCTTAGAAATAGGCTACAATTTGTTTTGAAATCTTTTGACAGAGACTATAGCTGTCCACAGTCTGGGCTATGCTAAACTAAGCTCATCTGTGAGCTTAGTGCAAACTTTAAAGAGGACCTATGATACTTTTCGACTTTTATGACCTATAAACGTTGTTATAATGATTTATAGTCATGTTTAACCATACTAGAGTATCAAGTAATTACGTACATGCATTTCGACGTATTCCCTGCTGACCGTCTGGGGTGGCTATGCAGAGCACTAAAAACTATGGCAGCCGGTCGAGCCGAACTTGTTAAAATGTCCAGGTTGTGTCTGTCACGCTCGGGTCGTTTCTGTCATGTTTCCATATATGGTAATGCTGCCGCTCAGGCAAGCTCCGGCTGCATGCCCCCACCTTCCTTAACATTTCCCGCTGCTGGAAGGAAGGTAACCAATCACAACGGAGTGGGGTTTGCAGTAGGGGGGGGGAGGGGCGGAGAAGCTCAAAGCAGTGTGTAGAGAGAGACTGCTGTGCTCGCTAGGGTAAGAGGAAGAGTGTCCCGAAAATCTACATAGTTTTTTGTGATGTGATTCGTGTCAGGTTGCTCTATAGCAGTTTTTAACAAGAAATGAAGACCAGAAAAGTAGTATAATAGGATCTCTTTAAAGGCAGCTCAGCGATTGTACTACCAAACACTTTTTGTCAAAAGCAGCTAATATTCTACTCACCATCCGCTCGGGTGTTTGTCCGTAAACGGCAATCTAAAAGCCTGACTCAGAGCCAGCAGCCAATCAGTACGTCGGGGATCAAAGTTTTGAGGCGGTCTGGCCCAGGCCACTCGTTGAAATCTCGATCTTCAACGTAGCTTACTGGCCACCGATAGAATAAACATAAACAGACGTTCTCTGGAGATCACTTACCACCACTTTAAGAGGGGCATCAATCTTCTGATCGAACTATCAGCAACAAAGCTCATAAAACACACAAACAGTTGACCGGCAGTTAAATCAATGACGGTAGGATAAGCATCAGCAACACCTCTCTGTATAATGCAATAGAGTTCAACAGCACCACAAACCGCATCTTTAAACTATGTGTGAGTGAGTGTATGTGGGAATTGAGTATTGAGTTTTCCCTATTGAACATGAATATTCAACTGGGAAAGGTCCAGTAAACCAGCTATTAACTGGAATTTATTTGACACAGAGCACTGTCCAATGAATGTCTGCAAACAGGATGTAACTAATAAAAGATCTATTCCCACAACAAATGATTGATAGTGAATGTATGAAGCACATGCGGCCACTGTCATATTATATTATAACAGACAGATATGAGAGATATGTTCCTTACATGTCCTGCTTGTATTGTTAACAGCACTTGATGACACACTGCATTTAGCGCATGAGTTACTGTTCAGTAATTGAGCAAAGATAAACAAAGGTAAACAACCTCGAAATGAATTTAGTTGTTTCTGGAAAGTCAGCAAATACATAAATAAACATTTGCGGCACTAAGCCCCAAAACAACTCTGCTCCGAGTGACTCTGTAATCTCCTGCATGCAGCATTGTGCTGGCTCACTTAACCTTGCGGTAAACTGTTTCCTAATTCTGTGCTTCAGCTGCAATAATACAAGTCTGGGTAGGGCAATCAAATACTCACCAAGAAACAGTCTGCAACATATATCTGGAGTGTCAAGTTTGGACTTTGCTGCTGGAGAATAAGGCCTCAATAATTTGGAATTTCAAAAACTTCTGGAAATTATAATTCACCTCATCTCCCCCCTGTGTTTCTGCTGAGTGGAGGGTTAGTCAATGAATTGCTGTCCCTGTTGGAGTGCTGCTTGTAATCCATCATGGCAGGGCAGCCCGCCTTCTTCCCAATACTCCCAGCAGCAACAGTAGCAGCAGTAGCATCTCTGTCCTATAGCTCCTCAGCCAGTGCTACTCCTTCATTGCTCCTGCTTTGTAATTGGTTTGATTGTGGTGGGATGAATGAGGTTAAGATGATATGAGTTGTATATGATGGAACAGAGGGCACAACTCACTGCAAGTTAAAAAGTGGGGTCAGCGATTCTGGAGAAAGCATGTTGTCAAAATCCCTTTTTGTCAAAATCAGTGTGAACATCTCCTAATGTTCAGCTACCTGTCAGTATTTGTGGGTGTGCTGAAAAAAAAATCCAGTGTTGATAGACATTCTAGGCTCTGTAAACAAAGGGTATTACAAATACCGTAATTACACCGTAGCTAGAAGGGCCACCATAGTTTATTGCATGCTTTGAATTAATTTAAAATGTTGATATGTATGTATGTTGAAATAATTTCAGTGTACTGTAATGTATTGAACTTTTATTCATTTGGTGTTGTTGCCATTTCAATCAAAAGCAAAGGAGATTTTTTTTTTAAACATTTTGTATGTCTTTTCATGCTTGTTTTTCTTCAACAGATTGAGAAGATCATGAACTTGATCGGAGCTGGTATTGAAACGTCCAAAAACAAACAGCCCACACCAACATCAGGTAATGCTTCTCCACCTGCAGCAGATTTCTGTTCTTGATATTTGACTATGTGGTGTGTTGTTTATTGTTTGGGTAATGCAAAATGACAACTGGGTCTGGGGGATCGGGTGATTCTCATTCATTAACCTTTTATCAAGCTCTTAATTGCCCTTGGTGCTGCATTGATCACAATCCCTATAGGTTTGATTGGATGGGAATTATACACTGAAACTGGTAACATTTTGTTTAGAGCTTTACTAAGAGCTTGACTTCAGAATTCCACCACACCTTCAGAGAGGATGGAGTTGACGTCTGTCGTAAGTCACTGAGATTCAGGCTGACATTTGTTTGGCACGTCATTGTCGTTATTTGTTACCAACAATGTTTCTACTTTATGGGGAATCTAATTCTAAATTCCGCTCACTGTCATATTTCTCTTTTCTGGAGTTACTATATATCTCAATAAGGCTTGAATTGATAGTACGCTTCATCAAGTGTCCTTCAGGCGATGCAGAGGGAGAAAGCCAGCTGGCGTCAGCTCAGTTTGTTTGGAGAACACTCCCGAGCTGCTACAGAGCAAACCTACCTCCATTAGATACTATGCCATGAGGTGGTTTCATCATACGGTATTGTATAACAGCTTCCCTGGGTCTGCACAGAGCAGCCTCTTCAAAGCCTTGTCCAATTTCTTAAGATAACATTTTCATTAGTTATGCGCAGTGTGTCGCATGGATTAACAATCTGCTGACCACAGTGAGGTGCGTCACCGCCCCAGCTGAAGGAAAGGACGGATCAAGTCAAATGTAGTTGTGATAAAAGGAGAGAAAGAAAAAAAATTGTACTAAATAATTTTACTGCTGCACCAGCATTTAACCCTTCATGAGTCAGTGTGCCATCAGGTAATGATATTACTTCTTCCCGTCAGACCATCACAAAGGCTTAGTGTGCAGTTTGACCAATGCAGCCAATTTAAGGAAATGCAGAGTAAAGAAAACATTAAGGATTATTACTCACTTAATCCTATTTCTTCTTGATTTAATATTAAAGGGGAACTGTGGATGAGTGATAGGAAAAAGGTTGATTTATTTTAGCCTTAAGATAACTTTGTTACATTAAATGAATCCCATATACGTATCTTATATTTTAAAATTATAACCTTTGTGGATAACACTTTACAATAAGGGTACATTAATAAACTGTTAGTTAATGCCTAGTTAAGGCATACTAAACATTAACTCATCATTAACTAACCGTTAATAAATGCTTAGGTAATGCTTAACAAGCATTAATTAAGCATTAACAACTATGCATAGTTAATGCCTAAACAAACATCAACTTACCGTAAATAACTAAGCATTTGCAGTTAGTTACTGCTTAACAAGTTCAAAGTAACCATTAACAAAGCATTCATTAATAGTTAATTAATGTACCCTTATTGTAAGGTCTTACCCTTTATTAAGGTATATCATGTTTCTGTTTGACCTTAAACCATATGACAATTGTTATAAAATGATTGGTATTTGTTAGTGTTATTTTTAGGCCAAAAGGAGACACACATAAGCCAAGCAATCCTATAAGCAAAGCTGGTTCCCATTGCAGCGTTAATTCCACCTTCTGCGCGCCCGAGCATTCTTATATTAATTGCTATCCCAACAATTTAGTCCTGAGGTGATTCTACATTACATAAGAGCAAAGATGTTGTTTGTTTGTTTTTCTAGGTGTGTGCTATTTATAGGTGTCGTCTGAAGAACGGCATGCGGAAAGTGTCCCAGATTCAGCTGAGTCATGCAGATGTTGCTCGGATTTTGATCGGAGATTGTGCACACGTAGTTGCAGAGGTTGCGAGGATGGTTTTGTTTTCTTGCTGTTTTTGTCGCTTAGTAAGGAGGTCATATTTCTTTTTATGCAATGTCATGAAAGGGGAGCAAACAGGTAGCCTTCAGAGTCATCCCCCACCGAGGGAGAGAGAGAGAGAAACGGGGAGGTTGGGAGAAAGAGATCACTCCTAATTCCACCTTTATCTTCTAACTGTGTCGGAACTTGGAAAAACCTTATCCTCCATCTCTGTTTTATGTGTATTTCCCCCTTTCATATCAGAAGTCAAGGATGGCAAATTCATCCTAAAAGGAATAGATGTCTGAACATCAGATTTATGTGGCAACCAAAACACCAGCCCTGCAATTCTCTCAAGGATGATATTGTTTGTGTTGTGCGCCCATAACTAGTGCCTCAATTGTGTGCTAAGAAGAGAGCACTGTGTAAATTAGCTTAAAAAGAGAGTGAGAGAGAGAGAGAGAGAGAGAGCTCAGCTAACAGCACACAGGAAGGCATCGTTTCGGTTTGTGTACAGGCACACTTTGACATTCAAAGCAAAAAGAAGTCCGCCTTCAGTTTCCCTGAATTAATTCAGCTTTTCAGCTCATTTTTCTCCAGCGCTTGGATGTGTTGACAAGGAGCTAGTGCTTTTCTCCCAAGCTTCTGATAAAGAGGCACACCTTCTTTATCTAGGCACATCCTATACCTATATACTCTGCCGTAAATAGGTGTTTTGGGGGCGCTCCTAGGTCTATCCAAGTCTAGACCTATCGCAGGGCTCCAACAGCACTGAATCTGACTTGGGTATATTTGATAGCTTTGCCTGCTCAACAGACAGTGACCCAGTTCCCCCCCATGGATGAGCGATGGATACTCTCTTAGTCAGTAATTAGGTCCCACTACTACTGTGGGAGGTGCCGCACTATAGTCCCCAAATGAATGGAAGTAATAGGATGGGGTGCCTGGCCTGGTATTTTCTAACAGTCTTTGGATGTGGGGTTGTGAGAGCTGACTTTTTGGTTGGTGAGGCTGCTGAGGTAGTGAGAGTACAGAGGGATGAGCGGCTGTGGGATCTCGTAGTGAATCATAATTAGTCCGCTTCAATCCCTCTTACTTCCTATTACCACCTTATCTCGCCCATATGTTTCATCAGCCTCCTTCCTTTATTAGCCTTATTCTTTATCTGCCTCCTGCTCTCCCGTTCTCTCTCTCTCTCTCCCTCTCACGCTCCCTCCATCATTTTTTTCCCCCTACGGGCAGAGCCAACCTGACAGCGGCTTCTTCTCCTGTTAACGAATAATGTGTGAGTCCGGATGCGGAATGACTGACACGGTAACGAAGGCCCCGACGAATTGGCCTTTTACCTGACCGTTAGTGCCAGAGCAACTGGGGGTGAAGGGGGGCGGGTGGGGGTGTGTAAGGGCAGCCAATTACGGAAGAGGTTCAATCAATAGCCCTTCACTTTGCCCTCCCTCGTTTTTTTTGGCCCGGCTTCTTTTTTACTGACTGGCTGACTAACATGTGAGGTGATTGCAAACAGCTTGAAAGTGTATACTGCATACGGTAATTACGCCCTGCCTGCAGCTGTACCCAGATAACACCGGTGATGGACACAGTAAGCAACCCTATGTGGTGGGCGTTGGAGTCTACCGCTCCCTGTGTTGTAGACTATATGGCAATCCTTTTGAAGTCAAACAGTCACACTTCCTTTTCAAATTGTATATCATCTCACTTGTGATCCCAGTATTTTCCCCCATGTAGGTAGTCTCTGTTGTGCTCTAAAAAAAATGCGTTGATGTGACATGAGCATATGGATGTTACGAAATGGAGTTTGCCTCTTTTCTGTCATGCTGACTGGATGAGACGGGGAGCAGACATGACAAGAGAGAAAGCGTGCCTCTTGTCTTTCTTCTCTTCTCCCATTCTCCCTCCCCTGTACTAACGCATTAGGAGACTTCTGCTGACTTGAATCAATGCTGTCCTATCATCAAAGTAAGATGCAAATGAATTAAAACCATCTCCTCATAAGCAAGGGCGTGGCGTGGCTCCTGCAGTGGAGGATCGATTCTATTCCATCCCTTTACATAGTCTAGTCGTTCTTTTTTGCAGAAAGGACTGAGATTTTGGGCTCTGACTGTGAGTGCTTGTTCCTCTGCCACTGATGGTGTAGTGGTGTCCTTTCTATACTGGTAAGATCAGAGTGCCTGTGTGTGTGCAATTCTAATCAGTGCAGTGGAGGGAGAGATGTGGGGTTAGGTTAGGTAGGGAGACAGACAGACAGACAGAGTATGTGTGCCTTTTTTTATGAGAAAGAAGGGGGGAAAGGGGTAGAGAGACAGACGATGAAAACAGGTAGAAAGAGTGTGTGTGAGTGTGTTTGAGAATGAGAGACTGAGTGAGGGAGAGGGAAAGCCAGAAATGGGAGTGAGAGAGAGAGAGAGAGACAGAGGGAGGGGAATTGATATAGCGGGAGAGTGAGGGCGAGAGAGAGAGAGAGAGAGAGAGGTGGTTACGTGGAGCGGCACCCCACTTCATCAGGCAGCATACGGCAGCCCCTGCAGTGCGATCACACAGTGTGGGAAATGGGGCTATGAGATCGAGAGCGAGAGAAGGCAAGGCAGAAGAGAAAGAAAGCAGAGAAAGACGAGAGGAGGAGGAGAGGGAGAGGGAGAGGGAGAGGGAGGGAGAGTTAAAAAAGAAGAGCTTGAAGGATTTGCTTGGATGAGAAAGGTTTGAGGGGGGGGGGGTTGGTGAAGGAGGAGATGATCTGTCCTGGATATAGTAGGGACGTGTTGGATTAATTTCTGTGGTGGTCTCCTGTGTAGAAGAAGAAGAAGTCAGGACGTCATGCCCTGTGTGTGAGCAGCGGCAAGGGGTTAGCGTGTGTGTGTGTGTGAGCGTGTTTGTGTGTGTGTAAAAGTGTGTGTGTGTGTTAGTGTGAGTCGGGAGCAGCTGCTGTGTGACTGCATGTCTCAGACGAGCAGGGGATGCAGCAAAGCCCTGCTGCCCTGAGCACCGAGGCTGCTGCTGCTAGCTGCTGCCGTATACCCAGCCAGAAGAACCAGGTGGCTCTGCTTTATATACAGTCTATGGTTGGGAGTGGAGTGGAGGGTAGGGGGGAGCTTGCCTCAGGAAAGGAAGCCAGCTTAACCCGCACTGTGGTCCTCGCACTGCTCCTTCAGCTTCAAGAGTCAAGAGGCTCACCTGCCATCTGTTGGATCTGAACCTGGATTTTTAGACTTGCTCCGAGATGATGACGAGTATCACGGTATCTGGCGTGTGAATGCTGGGTAGCACAGGGAGCACTGGCATCCAACAAGGACACAGAGCCTTTTTTTCCCTCAACACTGGCAAGACAGCTTTACCTGGAGCTTTGCCAAGGAACCTATATTTGGATTTGATTATGAATTGAGGAGTTTGGAATCAGCAGCACACTGTGGACAAATCCAAAGCCAACGTTTCTTTGTTAATTTTTTTTAAATGTAGAGTTTTACAATACGTCTACCTGACCGTGCTCCGGAGTAAAGAGGAGGAATTGTTTTAATAAGGACATTTGCATTCCTTGATCAGAAAAGAAATAACACGTTTTTACCTCAACAGTACTTTAGAATGCTGCTACCTTCATTGTATGAGCCAAGTCCTAGCTCTCAAAGAGGTTGACCAATGAAGCCATGGGACTCAGCCAGAGCGTTACAAGTATGTGGTGAAAAAAAACCCTGACCGGTTTATTTTTGGGGGAACTGAATATTTCTGTGTTTGCACCCTGATGGAGTCCTTACAGATTTTACAGAAGGGAAAAAAAATTATGGGGATAGTTTTAGTATAATAATAATGTGATGTATGAAAATGTCTTGACTTAGCGATACAAATTTCCACTTTCCCTCGGCCTGAACATGTTTAAGCCTCTCGACTTGTAGAGTTCAGTATAATCATGTTGTTGGACTAGCTATAGTCACTTGTGTTTTCTTTTATTTATTTACACTCGCTCATCTGTTCACTAAAGGAATGTTTAGTGAACCACCCCGTTTGTTGGAAGATGCCGTAGTGGCTCAGCCCAACATAACTAACTATAGCGAGCTTCAGATGGGCTTCCTTCCCTGCACTACCTCCCTCCTCAGTCAGTCACACTAACACCCCAGTAGGTGTGTATTATCCTATATAGTCAGTTCCCCCCTTTGAGCTGGGGGACCTGCACCACTTCCTACCCTCTCCTCCCTTTCCCCCCTGTTGTTTGAGTTAGCTGGGCCCCCTTGCCTTTACCTTGGGAGCCCCACACCCCCGGCCTGGACCCTGTCTCCCCCCCACCTCGCCGGGTGCTGCTGCACTCGGCTCTGCCTCTGCTGGCCGAGGATGATGTGGCAATGCCATGTGTCGTCCTCCGAGTGCCGCTGCTACCGGCTGAACGGCTTCTCCCTGCTGAAGCGCTTCCCTCTCTCGGCAGATGGGGCCTGTGGTAAAGCCCTGGACCAGCCGGTTGGAGAGTGGCTGGAGCATGTGGGCCTGCCGCAGTACGAGAGCAAGTTCCTGCTCAATGGCTTCGACGACCTACGATTCATGGTGAGTCACCTGCAACGAACAGCACGTCATCCGATGGGAGGGAGGGGGTCGCTTCCACTTTAAATCACTCTCGTCTCCTCTCTCTCACCGTGTCGACCTCGCTGCATTTGTCTTTTTGTGTCACCTCTTTCTGCTCCCTTCACCTGACTCTTTCCTCTTTCCCACTCACTCATTCTCTTTCTTGCCCCTCTCTCCTTTAATAACTCCTCTTCACCTCCGTGCAATGCATGACCCTGCTGAAGATTTATGACCCCCCCTACACTAAATCCCTGTAAAGAATATGGGCTGTCACCCATGGCAAGACAAATGACCACCCAAATCCCATTAATTTTTCTTCCCTCCCAGCACTCCCAATCATGCTATCTCGTATAGCCTACTGTAGAATTGTAAAAGCCATCTCCTCTCTCCCACTAAATTTAATTGAATGCACAGCCACTGGAACTTGACCCCCGTGTAGATAAACCCGGACAAACAGTCCTCAATCTGAACGCACTGTTGTGTACCGGGGTGAGATTGGTTTCATATTCGACATTCGTCTATTTTCCGGGGTTGTAACTGTAATAGCGTCACGAAAACAACACAAATTTCCTCCAGAATGGTATTATTATGTACAGAAGACTAAGACTGACATTTCACAGGCTCGACCAACTCACCAAAATCAGCGAGTCTCGCGAAAGATCAAAGAAACCGCGCCGAATATAGTGTTTAGTGCCACACGGCAGCGGACTGCTTAGGGACCGTCGCAAAAGTGCAACGTCTTTTTTCTATTCTTAATAACTCACTGGAAATTCATCCTATCAACACCAAACCACTTCTGTTGTGTTTATGAACTCATTTTGTAGTTACCACAACCCTTTGTTTTAAAGAAAAGCCTTTGATTTTTTTTTTAAAGGGAAAATTATTCAGTGTGTATATTGCATGGATATTTAAGGCAATTTTTTCAATAGCTCACAGTTTTTTATAGCTATCAACACCAAACCAACTCTGATGTGTTCAAGAACTCACTGTGGAGTTCCCACAGCCCTTAATTTTCAAGAAAAAACTTTTAATTTTTTTTTGAAAGGCAAAATAAGTCACATCATATATTTAATCCATATTTAAGGCTCTTTTTTCAATAGCTCACTGGTTGTTATAGCTATCAACACCAAACCAACTCTGGTGTGTTTATGGACTCACTGTGGAGTTCCCACAGCCCTTAATTTTCAAGAAAAAACTTTAAAAATGTTTTGAAAGGCAAAAGAAGTCAGATCATATATTTAATCCATATTTAAGGCTCTTTTTTTTCAATAGCTCACTGGTTGTTATAGCTATCAACACCAAACCAACTCTGGTGTATTCATGGACTCACTGTGGAGTTCCCACAGCCCTTAATTTTCAAGAAAAAACTTTAAAAAAAATGTTTTGAAAGGCAAAATAAGTCACATCATATATTTAATCCATATTTAAGGCTCTTTTTTCAATAGCTCACTGGTTGTTATAGCTAGCAACACCAAACCAACTCTGGTGTGTTTATGGACTCACTGTGGAGTTACCACAGCCCTTAATTTTCAAGAAAAAACTTTAAAAATGTTTTGAAAGGCAAAAGAAGTCAGATCATATATTTAATCCATATTTAAGGCTCTTTTTTTTCAATAGCTCACTGGTTGTTATAGCTATCAACACCAAACCAACTCTGGTGTGTTCATGGACTCACTGTGGAGTTCCCACATTCCTTAATTTTCAAGAAAAAACTTTTAATTTTTTTTTGAAAGGCAAAATAAGTCACATCATATATTTAATCCATATTTAAGGCTCTTTTTTCAATAGCTCACTGGTTGTTATAGCTAGCAACACCAAACCAACTCTGGTGTGTTTATGGACTCACTGTGGAGTTCCCACAGCCCTTAATTTTCAAGAAAAAACTTTATTTTTTTTTTGAAAGGCAAAAGAAGTCAGATCATATATTTAATCCATATTTAAGGCTCTTTTTTCAATAGCTCACTGGTTTTTATAGTTATCGACACCAAACCAACTCTGATGTGTTCATGAACTCACTGTGGAGTTCCCACCCTTTATTTTCAAGAAAAACCTTTTCAATTTTTTTTAAAGGTAAAAGTAGTCAGTGCGTATATTGGGTTCATATATAGGCTTTTATTTTTGTAATAGCTCCCTTGTTTTAGTAGATATCAACACCAAACTGCTTCTGATGTGTTCACAAAGTCATTGTAGAGTTCCCACAACCTTTTATTTAAAATAAAACATTTCAATTATTTTAAATGCATAAGTAGTCAGTGCATACTGTATATTGCATTCATCTTTAAGGCCTTTATTTTGTAATAGCTCACTGGTAATTATAGATATCAACACCAAACCACATTTGATGTGTTCATTAACTCATTGTGGAGTTCCCACAGCCCTTTATTTTCAAGAAAAACCTTTAAAAAATGTAAGGCATCAGTAGTCAGTGCATATTTTGCATTCATATGTAAGGCTTTTATTTTTGTAAATTTGATTCTTACTTAAGGTGTTTATTTTTTAATGACTCACTTGTATTTCAACATTTCAGCACCAAACCACTTATTGTGTGTTAATTGACTTTATTTCATTTGCACACATTCATTAAAATATACAACAATACATCATAAAATGTTATGGTTTGTCCTGTTGCGTGTTGGTGAGTCTCGTCTTCTGTGTTACCCATGTTACCTGTCTTTTGCCTTTTTGCCCTTTGCCTTTTGGCCGTCCTGAGTTTTTTTTGTATTTTTTGTGGAGCAATAAATTACCTTTTTTCTTTTTAACGTCTGCGTTTGGGTCCTACTTGCCTGCCTGCCTACCTCACCATAACAGAATGCACAGACCAAAATTGGACCCAGCAGACACTCTTTTTTGCCGTGAGTTGGAGGACATGCTATTTTTTATTATCAGTGCCATGGACGTCTGGGAGAACATTCTGTAATGAGAAAGTTAAGCAATAGTGATACGTTAATAGTAGCATTAGATTTTATTTAATCATACAGCAAGGATCTCCGCGGAGAGGCCACTAATCCAAAACACAGGGAATGTGTTTGCAAGAGTGAACCCCGTTTCGTAGGAGAGAGGGATATTTAAGCACATTGCTTCAGGCAGGCAGACAGACTAATTGTACATAACTTAACCATAGGAGGAGTTTAGCATAGGACAATAGAACAGAGAGTAATTGTGCATAAATTAACCATAGGCGTGGCTGTCCATGCGATACTCTCAACCACACCCATAAGTCCATACAAACAATGGCCAAGTAAGCATTCTAATGCCTCGTTTCCACCGAGTAGAGCGGGTCGGATCGGAGCGGCTCAGAGCGGGACAGCTCACTTTTAAGAATCTTGGTGTTGTTTCCACCGCGGATCCTACCCTTACTGGTGGGGCGGAGTTTAGGCTGGACTGCGATAGCCGCCGCCAGAATGTGGGTTAAACTATCGGGCTGTGGAACAACTGTGGTCAAGCCAGCGGTCTCTCGTTTTTGCTTGGTCAAACCAGCCGTTTCTTTATTTATTCCCCCCGTGTTGTGAGCACAGAGACGGCTCGGTGCAAGTTGCAACTGATAGAGACAGTGAGAGAACAGCGCTGGCTGCGGCAGCTACGTGACATCGTAGCAGTGGGACACAGTGTAGCCAACTGATTCTTTTAATGACGAGGAAAAACACCACACAATAAACAGTGCTGCGCTCACATTTTCGCCAAAACACACTGACTCTCTTCACTCTAGCCGAGGTGACTACACAAGGCGGAAATGATTCTTTCGACCAACTGTGGTCAAGCCAGCGGTCTCTCGTTTTTGCTCGGTCAAACCAGCCGCTTTTTTATTTATTCCCCCCGTGTTGTTGTGAGCGTGTATTTACTACTATCTAGGCTATGGCGTAAACACACAGAGACGGCTGAGCAAACAGTGCTGGCTGCGGCAGCTACGTGACTAGCAGTGGGACACAGTGTAACCAACTGATTAATTTATTGACGAGGAAAAACACCACACAATAAACAGTGCTCTGCTCACATTTTCGCCAAAACACAATACCCTCTTCACTCTTGCTGAGATGATTACACATGGCGGAAATGATTCTTTCGGCCAATCAAATGACGGCAGTGTGTAGCGCCGCCTTCTCATGAATTTTCAGACCGCTTTCAGGCGGCCAGTACCCCTACGGAGGAGTACTGAGATCGGGAGCGGCTCAGAGCGGTTAGGTGCGCTTAAACCGTACCCTACCCAACTTTTGGCAAATGAAAAGCCAAACTACCCGGACCGAACCGCTCCGATCCGACCCGCTCTACTCGGTGGAAACGAGGCATAACATCTGAGTCCAGAGATATATATATCATATGCAATATTTCCCACTACAATTCCCAGTAGGAAGGAGCAGGGGCATGTGCTGGGGCGTACATACAAGACTGTCGCTGCTAAGCCCGAGTTGGAGGACGCCTTACCCGAGTGGGCAGTCGAGCTTCTCAACCCCACCGTTTTTTGGCCTGAGAGCTACATGCCACTGCCACCGGACTTTTGCGACCGTCCCAAGCCTCCACGCTCCAGCCTCCAGCCACTGCCTCCGGTTTCCTGCTTCCAGCCACAGCCCCCGGGCCCCAGCTACCAGCCTCCTCCTGCCTTAAGGACTATCAGAGTGGGGGTGGTGAGTTTGGATTACCAGCAGTTTCCACAATGCTCTCCAGCTCCCGAGTTGTCTCCGGCCTCCAGCAGCAAGCTTCAGCCTCCGGCCTCCAGCAACAAGCTCCAGCAGCAAGCTCCAGCCCCAGGCTTCCAGCAGAAAGCTCCAGCCCCAGGCTTCCAGCAACAAGCTCCAGCCCCAGGCTTCCAGCAACAAGCTTCAGGTCCCGGGCCCCAGCAACCAGCACGCTAGACACCTGCCCCAGCACGCTAGCCACTAGCACGCTAGCACTGTCTAGTTCCTGAGCCCACTCCACGTTATCGTGAGGGGGCCCACCCTCCGGGCCTGCCAGGGGAGGCTTGCTGTCTTCGCCTTCCAGAGGGGGACCGGCCGCTTCGCCTTCCTGAGGGGGATCGCCCCCTGCTCCTGCCCGAGGGGGACCATCCTTCGCTCCTGCCCGAGGGGGACCGCCCTTCGCTCCTGCCCGAGGGGCCCAGCCCCCTGTTCCTGCCTGAGGGGTCTCGCCCCCTGCTCAAGGGGCCCAGCCCCCTGTTCCTGCCTGAGAGGTCTTACCCCCTGCTCGAGGGATCTTGCCCCCTGTTCCTGTCTGAGGGGGACCGCCCGTCGCTCCTGTCTGAGGGGGACCGCCCTTCGCTCCTGCCTGAGGGGGACCGCCCTCTGCCCTGCCTTCCTCCGGGGGCCTGCCTTCACCGTGGCCGGCCGCCTGAGTGGTTCTGCCTTCGCCGGTCTCCTGCGGAGGTCCGTCCTCGTCAATGCCGGCTACCTGTGGGCCTTCGCCGATGCCGGCTACCTGTGGGTCGTCGCCGCCGGCCTCCAGAAGGGTTCCATCGTCCTCTTCCTGGCCGAGGCCGGCCTCCAGAAATTAAATATATGATCGGACTCCTTTTGCCTTTAACTTTTTTTTAAAAGTTTTTTCTTGAAAATTAAGGGCTGTGGGAACTCCACAGTGAGTCCACGAACACACCAGAGTTGGTTTGGTGTTGATAGCTATAACAACCAGTGAGCTATTGAAAAAAAAGAGCCTTAAATATGGATTAAATATATGATCTGACTTCTTTTGCCTTTCAAAACATTTTTAAAGTTTTTTCTTGAAAATTAAGGGCTGTGGGAACTCCACAGTGAGTCCATGAATACACCAGAGTTGGTTTGGTGTTGATAGCTATAACAACCAGTGAGCTATTGAAAAAAAAGAGCCTTAAATATGGATTAAATATATGATCTGACTTCTTTTGCCTTTCAAAACATTTTTAAAGTTTTTTCTTGAAAATTAAGGGCTGTGGGAACTCCACAGTGAGTCCATAAACACACCAGAGTTGGTTTGGTGTTGCTAGCTATAACAACCAGTGAGCTATTGAAAAAAGAGCCTTAAATATGGATTAAATATATGATGTGACTTATTTTGCCTTTCAAAAAAAAATTAAAAGTTTTTTCTTGAAAATTAAGGGCTGTGGGAACTCCACAGTGAGTCCATGAATACACCAGAGTTGGTTTGGTGTTGATAGCTATAACAACCAGTGAGCTATTGAAAAAAAAGAGCCTTAAATATGGATTAAATATATGATCTGACTTCTTTTGCCTTTCAAAACATTTTTAAAGTTTTTTCTTGAAAATTAAGGGCTGTGGGAACTCCACAGTGAGTCCATAAACACACCAGAGTTGGTTTGGTGTTGATAGCTATAACAACCAGTGAGCTATTGAAAAAAGAGCCTTAAATATGGATTAAATATATGATGTGACTTATTTTGCCTTTCAAAAAAAAATTAAAAGTTTTTTCTTGAAAATTAAGGGCTGTGGGAACTCCACAGTGAGTTCTTGAACACATCAGAGTTGGTTTGGTGTTGATAGCTATAAAAAACTGTGAGCTATTGAAAAAATTGCCTTAAATATCCATGCAATATACACACTGAATAATTTTCCCTTTTAAAAAAAAAATCAAAGGCTTTTCTTTAAAACAAAGGGTTGTGGTAACTACAAAATGAGTTCATAAACACAACAGAAGTGGTTTGGTGTTGATAGGATGAATTTCCAGTGAGTTATTAAGAATAGAAAAAAGACGTTGCACTTTTGCGACGGTCCCTAAGCAGTCCGCTGCCGTGTGGCACTAAACACTATATTCGGCGCGGTTTCTTTGATCTTTCGCGAGACTCGCTGATTTTGGTGAGTTGGTCGAGCCTGTGAAATGTCAGTCTTAGTCTTCTGTACATAATAATACCATTCTGGAGGAAATTTGTGTTGTTTTCGTGACGCTATTACAGTTACAACCCCGGAAAATAGACGAATGTCGAATATGAAACCAATTTCACCACGCCCTGTTGTGTGTCCTAAAAACACCTTGCATGGTTGCTCATCAGATCCTCACTAAATCCTCTACCCGTTACGCTCTGCTTGCAATGACTGCACACTGTATGTTCACACTGCAACAGAGCATGCTCTAATTCTTTATTTATATATTGTGTCAAGCCCATATTCTTTTAGGTTTGAATTAAACATGTTTGCATGCAGACATTTTAGTTACTTGGAAGTAAATGATCAAACGCCACAGGATTTGTCCACTCTGCTGATTTTAAAAAAACATGATGAGATAGCATTGACAGCTTTGGCATGAATGTTTTGCATTATTTAAAAGCCTCTGTCAGATGACATGTGGATAAATCAATTTAACTGTCAAGACTAAAAGTGTTATCATGTTTCCCGTAAAGAACATAACAAAGAAACCTGAATGATATTGCATTTGATTTGACCATCATTGTATAAAACTCTACATTACGTTTTCAATCCTCCGGTCATGTTACTCTGACAAAATATGACTGTACACTGTACATAACTAGGCCCACAGGGGAAAGACAGGCATTGCTCATAACACAGAGCTGCTTTACCACTATAGGCTACTATAGCCTATATGTGTTACATCAGTTTGTCACAGCTGGGCTCACTTAAGTGAAAGCAGCAGGCTCAGAGGTAAAGTGGTTGAATTCACAAAGTGTCTCAGTTAAGGACCACTCTTCCCTCATCTGTTTTTTTCTTTCTGGCATGAGATTACAACATAATGGGAGTCTTTATGAACATGTGATCCCTCCTACTACGAGCTGTACAAGCTCTAGGCTCAGATTTGTATCTGTTAATGAGATAACAACAAGCCTGAAGGAGTAGAATGTGAGGTTATAATATACAGTAGGGGTGTGTGGGATATGGATTAGAGCAGATGAATCGTCCTGACTGATTAATCAGCCAATGTTAGTTTATTGCAGATATATTGGTGTTGTTTATATGTCGCACAAGAAGAAGATTGTCAAGTCAACTGTAAAATGTTCTACTGAGTACATTTCCTGGCCATGGCTTAAAATAATTGACACATTTAAAGTGTGTTTAGGCTACACAATGTCTTGTAAACAGACATAAGGGGGGGTTTCAGGAAATAAGGGGAGATACGTAGATGGTATGTGCATGGTATGCAACATATATAGGTCCCAGGCTGGAATTGAATCAATAATGATCCATACATGATAAATGGTCTGTATTCTACCACTATACCTCCTTGACGCCCAAGGATTCTTATCATAAATATGCGTTCATGGTATTGATTATGAAACATATTTTTATTGTGCATCTTAAATCCCAAATATCAACCAGCCTCAAAAATCAGTTGGGCTTTGATATGGAAAACATCTTGCATCACTGTGTGAAAAATAATTGTTGCAATAATTATATGTATCATTAACCGAGGAACAGTTTATTGATACAATACAATTAAATCAATTAATTAATTAATTACATATTTAGTCCATTTATGACCTTAACAAATACAATTCCGCTTTCATTAAATTGATGGAAGAAATCCAATATTGCAATAAATCAGTCCTTTACATTGATTAGCAGAATTGCACAGCAGCATAATACAGCTAGTGATGTTACAGAAAATGCCAGCTGAGTATTAAATGATGGTCATACATTTCTATCATCTCATAGTGTAAAGAATTATATCACCAACACTAGTGTAGAGATATCAACACAGTACTTAAAAAGAAAACATAGAAAACGTATTGTCTTAATGAGTTGGAAGATTGATCAAGAAATCGTCCGGGAATTAATGTGATGAGGACAATGGGTCAACAATGGGTTATTAGTAGATAAATCATTAGCTTCACAATGCAAATTACCCTTGGATATTTACGAAGATGTGGAGGTCGCAAACAAGGGAAAGGTCAGAGTAGATCTCGCTGACATTGTGAATGTTTAACATTGTGCCCTTTAAGATTCTGCCCGACTTGCTATAGCTGTGATCAATCCAACTGAACTTAAACATCAGAATGTGTTTGTGTGATAAATTGTCCTTCACAAATATTCACAAAATGTCTGAAAAAAAAAAGTATGCTTCGTTGCTCTGATGTCCAAACTGTGAGGCAGATTGACTGGAGTGAAAAATCTTACATTGCATCTTTCCTGCATTAATATTGCATCAGCTTCTGTTCCCAACTCTTTCGCTAGCGTTATAATGTAAAACTGAACATGCATATTGGAACACAGAAATTAAATATGGAGTCAGCAATTTTGGATAACTACTATTGTCAAAATAACTTTTTGTCTAAATCAGTGAATGTCTTCTCACGATCCGCTACTTGTCCGTACTGAGTGTACGCTGAAAAAAAATCTGGTGTTTATACACAGCCTAGGCTATGTAAAACGGGCATATAAGCAACGGGTCTGTAAACATAGTTTGCCACAGTAGCTAGAAACACACCCATTTACAGAGCCTTGGCTGTGTATACACAATTTCTTTCAGCGCGCGCACACATTAAGTACAGGTCGCCGATCATGAAGAGATATTCACAGATTTTGACAAAATTGCTGACTCCACCTTTAAATTGACTTTCTTTGCCAGATTATTGTTATGCCTGACTCCTGCAAAAAGGAACACACTCTAGATTCTAAACAATTCCTTTGAGGTGCAGAGCAATAGAGCAATTCTAATTCACTGTTGCATTAACCGAGTGCATTTAGAGAGATGAAGGACTTCTTCCATGGCTACATCTGTAAATCGTGTCAGATTAAAATCAAACTACCATAGCTCATGAGATATGTAAGAACTGAACCATACATTCTCGTCACATGTTTCAAATGCAGCATGAAATAATAAGTTTGCCAGGTCTCCCGAGGCATCATCAAACCCTCAAATTGTGTTAATAAAAAGTATGGGGAATCTATTTCGGGCCTCCCTTACATCCCCGTTTCATTTGTGACCTTTTATTCTTGCGATCAGTGAGTCATCTCCAAACTACACCCTGGTACAGTCCTGTGGATACTGTTGCACTGTGCTCTGAAACCAATCCAGTAAAAAGCAGTTAGAGTAAAGACTACAGAGCATTTTAACATTCTTGGCCAGAGAGAGAATCAATCTGCTGCTGTCCACGGTGGGAAAAAAACGCTTAGCTCCACATTTTCAAGGTTCTCCTTGTATCTTTATTCTATTCAGCCTATACACTGGAATAAGATGACAAAGCATCTAGAGGGCTCCAGACATGAACAGCTACATGACATAGACAAGAATCTGCTTTTCATTCAAGATTTCAGGAGGTGGAAAACCATTATTGTTCATTGTTTCTATGTCCTCAATGAAGCAATTGTTTAAAAAATGTAGTGAAACATGATTGTTGTTTAGATTCCTCTAATGGAACACAGCAGCAAAGACCTTGTAAATGCCGCTGCAGTTATGATGAAGGCTTTGTTCCCTCTGAGTCGCACCAGATCAGATTGATTACTCTTGGCATGCACAATTTATTTGACTTCATTGTCCTCCCACTCTGCTGTTACTGCTTGTGTCAAAGATGTGCATACTCTGCGTGTGTGTTCATCTCTATATGTGTTGAGTGTGTATTTGCACCGTTGCAATTTTCCCTGGTAGTAACAGTGTAGAACAGGTGATGATACTTTTATAGACCTATGTTTTTTAATAAGGCCATTTGTCATTAACTGTATATTGTCTTAAATGTGTAAATAACATAAGTATGTATTTAAGAGACAATTAAGTTAAATTTAAAATAATTAAAAATAGAATAAAGTATAATGTTTTTTTTCATGTACTGTACCAATTGTATATCCATATTGTGTCTGTGCATGTGTATGTTCTTGTGTGTATGTGATTATTTGTTTGCATGCGTGTGTGTGTGTGTGTGTGTGTGTGTGTGTGTGTGTGTGTGTGTGTGTGTGTGTGTGTGTGTGTGTGTGTGTGTGTGTGTGTGTGTGCCTGTGTGTGTGAATGTGTTTATTTGTGTGTGTCACATGCGTTTGTCAACATGTAGGGAAGTAACGTGATGGAGGACCAGGATCTCAGAGACTTCGGGATCACTGACCCAGGACACAGAAAGAAAATCCTTCATGCGGCACGCGGCTTGCCCAAGGTACCTATAACATCATAACTTAACCTTGGCACTGAGGAATGACAAGTGTCTGTCAATAAAAAAAATGGTAGCAAATTTCACAGAAATTCACCTAATGGTGAATTATAGCCATGGGGGGCTCTTGTGGTGTAGTGGTTAGAGCGCCCGCAAATAGAGGCTCATTCCTCAGAAGCAGCAGACCACAGGTTCAAATCCAGCCCGTGATCGTTCTATGCAAAATGCCAAAGAAAAAAAAAAAAAAAAAAAAAATTATAGCCACAACTGGAAAACGAGAATAGTATATGTTCATTCTTAATTCATGTCCCTATTTCTCAGAATAAAGAGTTACAGTACTTGCCCCCTTACATGTGTCCTTCCCTGCATGCCCTGTAGGTAAAAGCTCTGGGCTGTGATGGCAGCACGTCTCTCGTCTCCTGGCTGGATGGCCTCGGCCTGCACGAATATCTGCCCAACTTTCTTTCGAGTGGCTACCGCACATTGGAGTGTGTAAAGAACCTGTGGGAGCTGGAGATTGTCAACGTAAGAGAAGCCATCCGTAACATTTATTCAGTGCACTTTGGATTTTTCCGTCTGTCAGATACTAGGTGAGCATGAAATTTGTCAGTGTTCATTTACGCTCTGACAAAGATCCACGAGTGTTGATGGACTCATGTCTTTCTGGATGACTTCTCACTGAAGGGTCTCCTCGTGCACAAAGTTGACCTTGGTTTATGGATCGTGTTGGAAGGTTAAAAGAAGCACTTTAAAATGCAATGCTGAAATGACAGAGAAGTGCTCGATGATAAAGGCATTTACTTAATAATGAAAAGCAGAAACATCACAGATTAAATGGTAGTCTAACCTAACTGGCAAGATACAATGTAAATGAAGGAACAATATTGTGACTGGGAACTATATATTTTGTTTTAATCTTGATGGAAATAGTGAAACATATAATGATAATCTAAAACTGAAAAAGCCTGAGTAATTAACTTGGGGGTACAACTTGGGGAAGATACAGAGAAACACATGGACCAATTTGGTTGCACAACATGTGTGCTGGTGCTTTGTTGATAAGCAATCACGGGTAGCAGCTCGACAGTGGATACATACGCTTGTTTACCGCGATCATATTTTCCACACGTATCACTGCATTATCATGTGTGTTTTGGTTGTGATACAAATACAGACAGTGGTGGTAGAATGGCAGGAACCAGCAACTGCAACAGTAGCAGCAGCAGCGGGAGGAGGAATGCAGCAGCCAAACGTACTGTATATGCAGTGTGTGAGAGATGGTGTCCAGCTGATTGCGATGCAGTCCAGCAAGATGGGTGTGCTAGCCAGGCATATTACTTTCAGTGTGCAGAGTAGCAGAACTGCCTCTGAGCATTTTGGCTGAACTCACTCTGCCCATTACAATTCCTACAGCCTCAGCATCTTAAAGCGAAACGTATCAACCATCAATTTGATCTATGTGCTGGTTTACATTTCCATATAATCCTGTGGGTTTTTATGACTATTTATTTTTCACTTCTTTCACACACCTGCTGCTTACTGCTCTTCCTGGGATTCTGCACATGACAATAATGAAAACGACACCAGAAATCCAGAGGACAGACCAGTTGTCTCTCCCTGAATAAAATATTGAAGCCTTCAAAAAAAGAAGCATACGAGCCTGGCTATGAAATATTTTGTACCAGCGACGTAATTGCAAATGTAACATTAATCAGACGACATCCACCTTTACTGGATGAGCATGAATGTTAATGGCCAATTATGCAAATATACAGTATTAAGATAATGGGTTTTGACTACACAAAATTAACCTATGCTTCTTCCTCTGCGGGTTTTAGCCACACAAGCATTTTTTAAAGGTTTAAAGGGATAGAGATACGTTGGAAAGATGTGTGTATCAAATGTTAAATACAGTAAATGTAAAACATTTGTTTTAAATTGTCACATGAAGTGTATCTATGCAATACAGTTATTTTAAAATCTTTTTTTTCTTCATATATAACGTCCAATTTAGCCAAATAGTTTTTTGTTATTTTATTACTATATATATATGTCCCCACAAAAAAAAGATCATGAATTATAGAGTGTCCTGGGAAAGAGACAGTGCTGTACTTTAAGCTTACGGCCAAACAGATTGAGGCTGAATTATTGACGAGAGTCATCTCTGTTTGCTTGTGGATGCCTGCCAGTGAGGGGCGCATGCCACCAATTTTGTGTCAGTGTACTTTGGATATATTTCTATTAGCGCAGTCGAGCTAAATTCTTGTGTTTTGAGATATTGATGTAAAAATGCACTTGAAAGCCTTTTACAGTGTGCCTGTACGACCCTTTTCTCTCTAGGTTATTAAGATCGGTCCCCTGGGCCACAGGAAGCGGATCATTGCTTCTCTAGCAGAGAGACCCTATGAAGAGGCTCCGTCTAAGTCCCGTCGTATGTCCCCAATAATGGTAAGACTGCTGATGTGGAAATTGATACAGTTCACATTTACAGTATTAACGGCTCTCATCGCTTCATTTGGTTGCATTGACTTGATGTCTATTCTGCCTAGCATCTACAAAAAGACAGCACGAAAATCACCTCACAGCACCAAAATTGTGATTCAGGCTGCTGCATTGTTAGTGCTACTATTTAACCGTCGTAGAGCAGACAGATACTGTCAATGCTAATTTGGTTAAGAGATCATGTTTGCTCATCAATTAGAAGGAAACCCTTCGCATATGACCTCTATATAAACACACATTTAGCATCAGTGACATCTATAAAAGATTCCTAATGTTTCTGTTTGGATTAGCTGTTAGAGTTCTCAATATTTCAATAGAGATCAGTGATTACAGCCTGTGTTTTTCCCTATTGGACAACAATGGAAAACAGAGCTTATGATGGAAGTTAAACAACACTGCATGAGAAGCTTTAGTGCTGTGCCAACCTCCTTTTGTGAGAAAATGGATCTTTTTTTTTCTCTCCTCCCGGCAGCGGATATCTAATTTTGGAATGAGATTCTTCAAATTCATTATGTTCACAACAGTTAAATACTCAGGGCTGATTTCCCAGGCAGATTAAACCGGGCTAAAAAGAATTGAGAATCTCCATGGAGGAGAGTCTTTTTTTGTTGGGGATTAGGCTTGGATATAGATCAGGGACAGCAGCCCTTGTAGACACCACTGTAAAATCATTAATCTGAACTGTGTGTGTGTGTGTGTGTGTGTGTGTGTGTGTGTGTGTGTGTGTGTGTGTGTGTGTGTGTGTGTGTGTGTGTGTGTGTGTGTGTGTGTGTGTGTGTGTGTGTGTGTGTGATGTTTTTGTACTATTTTGTGCAACTGTGTGTGTTTCTGTGCATGGCAGTTCCATGACCTCCTGTCCCAGACCACATCTCCCCTCAGTCAGATGGACCCCTACACTAGTCGCTCTATGGACATGCTCCTGCCTTTGTCTGAGCCGGACCGAAGGCGGAGAGGAGACCAAGACTGTAGTGTGTCTCTGCGTTCATACAGTGAAAGGCCGCGCTCTGTTGTGAGTTCCACCTTCTTTTTCTTTAGTGTGCGACTAGGACACAATGGATTCTGTAAAAAGTTAGATGTCAGGCCGTAAGAATCTGGTAATATGAGATTATTAAAAGATTTACCTGTACTGTTCATACCATGTCTATTATTCTGTATGTTTGGATGGATAAGACCATTGTAGACAATGGTATTATGTATATTTGTGACTTCCTCAGTTAAGCTAGTCAGCTAAGAAACACCTCCACGAGAGCTGTCCGATGTTCTACTATATGGAAATGTATGCAAAATCATGTATAAAAAATCGAACCGTGTTTAAATACAATGTAATGTTCTAAAGCTATGCATGATATCGTTGAAAGAAAAATCTAATTTGTGTAGAATTATTCATTTGGATGAATACAGTTTTTTTCGATTGCTAACCCACAGTGGGCACAACTGTAGCTCAATGTGCAAAACTCTAACTACAGTCTGCATTACCAACATTCACTGGAGCTGAACAGTTCACTTCACCTGCAAAACAGGTTCAATGCAGCAAACACTATGAACCAGCCTCATTGAGATAACACACACTGTCACTCAGAACACACTCAGAGTATAAACACTAGCATCAAACCCCAATACTCAAATTACAAACTTTTACAGTTTTTTACGATTGCTAAACCACAGTGGGCACAACTGGAGCGACATGTGCAAAACTCTAACAACAGTATGCAGAGCAGCGGTTCATTCGGACCAAACTGTAGCTCGTTTTTCATTGCTTAAACACAATTTTCAAAACTCTACACACCTATCTCATGGCTTAACCACAGCCTGCACAACACTGTGCTTTTTTCAAATGCTAACACACTGCTGCCACAACTGTAAACCACACATTCAAAACAGAATGAATACCTAGTACATTTCAAACACTGCAGATTGCAATTTCAACTGAAACACTATAAGATGTCTTGTTTTAGACTTGTTAGTGAACATACAGTGTCGTGCGAAAGTTTGTGAACCCCTTGAGCCTTTTGGAATTTTATTTATTTTAACCATTATTACAGTAATACATTTTTTTCAATACCAGTATTTTTTATATGAAATAACAGATGTTTGTTTATCAATTCAACATTTTTCTTTTCCAGAAATCAATTGTTAAAATAGATAAAACAAATTATTTGACAAATGTTGTATGTGCAAAGGTTTGTGAACCCTAAGCTGCATTGCTTAAATCAAGCAAGGTAAACACAATCAGGTGGGCCAAACTGATTGATGAAATAGACCAATGTAGTGAAAGATCTTTAGGGAAGAAATTGGGCGCCACTAGATAAAACAAAGATAAAACCAGGTCAGTTTAGGCTCACCAAACTGAACCCATACAGGTCAGACATGCTCAAAGGGGAAACAATCTCAGAGGATCTCAGGAATAGAGTTTTGATGTTGCACATTTGTCTGGGGACAGCTATACATTCGTATAAAAAAGTTTGAGCTCCATCGGCCCATCGTGAGGCAAATCATCTACAAATGGAGAGCTTTAAGAGTGACTTAACATCTGCCTAGAAGTGGATCCGTCCACTTCCATAATCTGTCCACAGAATAAGACTTCAGGTATCTCCAGGTGCTCTCTGGCAAAGCTGTGACAAGCAGTTTTGTTCTTTTTTGAGAGCAGAGGCTTCTTCAGCAACCCTCCCTTGAAAGCCATGTTGACTGAGTTTTCTTCTTATTGTGGAACCATGCACATCTGTCCCAGATGTTGCAAGAGAGGTCTGCAAATCACTAGATGTAATGTGTGGGTTGGCTTTTAACTAAAAAAATACTTTTCTTGTGGCGCTTGAAGATATTTTTGAAGGAAGTCCACTTCTAGGCAGATGTTCAGTCACTCTTAAAGCTCTCCATTTGTAGATGATTTGCCTCACGGTGGACCGATGGAGCTCAAACTTTTTTTGAATTAATTTATAGCTGTCCCCAGACAAATGTGCAGCATCACAACTCTATTCCTGAGATCTTCTGAGATTGTTTTCCCTTTTAGCATGTCTGACCTGTATGGGTTCAGTTTGGTGGGCCTAAACTGACCTGGTTTTATCCGTGTTTTATCTAGTGGCGCCCAATTTCTTCCCTAAAGATCTCTCATTACATTGGTCTATTTCATCAATCAATTTGGCCCACCTGATTGTGTTTACCTTGCTCGATTTAAGCAATGCAGCTTAGGGTTCACAAACTTTTGCACATACAACATTTGTCAAATAATTTGTTTTATCTATTTTAACAATTGATTTCTGGAAAAGAAAAATGTTGAATTGATAAACAAACATCTGTTATTTCATATAAAAAATACTGGTATTGAAAAAAATGAATTAATAATGGTTAACATAAATAAAATTCCAAAAGGCTCAAGGGGTTCACAAACTTTCGCACGACACTGTATACAGTATAAAGGGAAAGCTCAAAAATATATATTTTTTTTTGGAAATGGACCAAGTAAGTTGGAGGGAGAAGAGTGGCAGTGAGAGTGTGGATGTGTGGAGGAAGACCTAGAACACACCGGCTACACTGAAAACCATGTTGTGAATCATGGTCTCTCATTGAGAGAGGCAGGGTTGAGAGTGCAACCCAATCTGCAAAAAAGTTGCATATGTAATACGAATTTTCCAGCAAACAAACAGCTTAGAGTTGCATCCTTACAGTAAATGACAACATTACAGGAATTGATGTATTACAATTATAGAATATTTACACAGATAAATACTACATTTGGAAATGTTTTCAATAAAATATACAGCATATGTATCTATTGAGGCAAACTTCTGATTTTCATTTATTTTTGTTTTCCTAAAAAAACTGGTATGTTATAAAATAAATAATTTCATGTGAAAGAATTTCACCCTTTCATCAAAGAAAATATTACGTAATTTGTGTGAAATAACTCAAATTATTCAAATTGTAAAGATTAAAAGTTTGTAATTTGTGTATTGGGGTTTGATGCTAGTGTTTGTACTCTGAGCATGTTCTGAGTGACAGTGTGTGTTATCTCAATGAGGCTGGTTCATAGTGTTTGTGTTTGCTGCACTGAACCTGTTTTGCAGGTGAAGTGAACTGTTCAGCTCCAGTGACTGTAGGCAGTGCAGACTGTAGTTAGAGTTTTGCACATTGAGCTACAGTTGTGCCCACTGTGGTTTAGCAATCGAAAAAAACTGTAATCTTTACAGTTTGAATAATTTGAGTTACTTCACACAAAGTACGTAATATTTTCTTTGAGGACAGACTGACATTATTTCACATGAAATTGTTTATTTTATAACATAGCTGTTATGTTTACGTATAAACAAAAATAAATGGAAATCAGAAGTTTGCTTTGATAGATACATATTTAATATATTTTTTAAAACATTTCCAAATGTAATATTTATCATTGTAAATATTCTATAATTGTAATACAGAAATCAATTCATGTGGTTATTTACTATAAGGATGCAACTGTAAGCTGTTTGTTTGCTGGAAAATCTGTATTACAGATGCAACTTTAGATCTTTGCAGATTGGGTTGCACTCTCAACCCTGTCTCTTTCAATGAGATACCATGATTCACAACAGGGTCTATCACTGTAGCCCTTTCTGTATTTCATAAAAAATTAGAGCTCAATGTCTCCTAGGTCTTCCTCCACACATCCACAGTCTCACTGCTTCTCTTCTCCCTCCAACAACCTGTCTTCCTATTTTTGAGCTTTCCCTATACCATTATGTTTTGAATGTGTGGTTTACAGTTGTGCCACTAGTGTTTTAGCATTTGAACAAAGAGCTAGAAATCCAGTGTTGTGCAGGCTGTGGTTAAGCCATGAGATAAGTGTGTAGAGTTTTGAAAATTGTGTTTAAGCAATGAAAAACGAGCTACAGTTTGGTCCACATGAACCGCTGCGGTGCATAGTGTTGTTAGAGTTTTGCACATGTCGCTCCAGTTGTGCCCACTGTGGTTTAGCAAAAACTGTAATATTATTTTGCTGAGAGTTAAACATGACAGTGTTAAATTATTGTAAAGTATGCAAAATCACATGTAAAAATTGTTATTCAATACAATGAAATGTTCCAAAGGTTTGAATTATATCAGTCAACACGCTTGGTATTCATTGGTATGAATCAAAGTTGAAACCTGAGGGTATCAAATTATTGCCCTGCCCTTCCTTATTTTTTAAACGAGGCCAGACACATATTTTAATACTGTAGCACACTAAAAGAATTGAAAGACATGAACATTTACTTCAAGTTTACCAGTTAACTAAATTTACTACAACCACTGTGGTTGATTCAGTTCTTTCTTGATTCCCTGACTTGATTTTGTTCCTTTTTAAGAAGATAATCAAATAATGACTGAAATTTGTGTACATAAGGTCAAACTATGACATGCACAAAGAGTGGAGAAGGCATAGCTATTGACAAACACAGAGCAGCGTCCGTCCAAATATAAGGGAAATGTTGCACGACTGCACCATTCGGGATCCATGACACATGGAAAATCAACACTTAGCATCTTCCTAAATGCTTAGTGGAATATTGTCATTAGTGTATTTTATTCTGACAAGGGATTTATGAAAAAGCTGAGCGCAGCCCACATTGACCTACAAGGCCCCAAAGCGGTGCATTAATATTTATGAGCATTCCAGCAGATTAAAAAGAAAGTTTATTAAAGTGCTGATCAGGCAGACTTCTGTTGCCTTTACACTAATGTACATTGCTCAGAAGTCTCTTATCTTATTTCCTTTACAGACACACAGACACAGACACGCACGCACGCACGCGCACACACACACACACACACGCACACTGACCTACACACACACACACACACACACACACACACACACACACACACACACACACACACACACACACACACACACACACACACACACAGTTGTTCTTGTTGTCAATGTGGCAACAGGTTTAACCGGTGATTCTTTTAGCTTTTCAGTTCTAGTTTAATGCACACAATACAGTGTCTTACTCTGAATTACTTGTCCCAACTGTGGTGTGTTTATGTGAAGACAAGTAGCCTGTCACTAAAAACCAAAAGCTTGATAATAGTATGTAATTTCTTTCATGAAACAATTTGTGTTTTACCGTCTTTGTTGCCTTCATCCTTCAGGACAGACAAAGTGAACGACACAAAGACTCTCGTTTGAATCTCCGGCCGCCCAGCCATTCTGCTACCTATGCCACGGTGTCCGCCTGGCACCACCAGCCGGAGAAACTCATCCTGGACTCCTGTGGGTACGAGGCAACTGTAAGTCACTATGTACTGTCTTCAGCATGGAGACCATATCCACCATTATGTTTGTACGTACAGTGTGCTGTTTGTTATCGAATGCATTCAATGGGATCTTTGATTTCATTTACTGCCTCTAGTGCCTCCGTCATGCAGCGTGGACTTGACATGTATCCTGTCAGTACCGAAATAGGAAATTGTATTTTAGATTGAGTGTGTTTTGATTCTTTTCTCCTAGTACCTTGGATCTATGATCATCAGGGATCTACGAGGGATTGAGTCCACACAAGAAGCCTGTGCTAAAATTAGGGTGAGGATTTCTGAAAAGCTCAAATCCAGCAAATAAATAATAAAAGTGTCTTTGTATCTTTATCGTAAGTCTTTTTATCATTGTCCATTGCAGAAATCAAAGGATTCAAGGAAGGGTCCAGTTGTTATACTGTCCATTACCTATAGAGGGGTCAAGTTCATTGATGCAGCCACGAAGGTAATGGGAAAGTATGTTTGTGTGTCTCTGTGTATATTGATCTGTCGATTAGTGGTTGGTTTCCATTCAGCTCTCACTTCTTTTCTTCCTCCATTAGAGTATAGTTGCGGAGCATGAGATTAGAAACATCTCATGCGCTGCCCAAGACCCAGATGACCTCTGCACTTTTGCTTACATTACCAAGGACCTGAAGAGTGGCCACCACTTCTGTCATGTGTTCACCACTGTGGAAGTGGTGAGTGATGCAACGCAGTCCTGTTTCAGTTCCTGAGTTTTTGTTAATTCAGTATTGTGTTTAAATAACGAATGGTCCTTAGTGGGATGTCGGCTACGCCTGGACGCCGTTAAAACAGCATGCAGCCTTCTGTGGATACTATATCTTTGATTTGCTTTGAAATGAGCTTCCAATCCTGCTATGCGTGGCATTTCCAAGTACAGGCACAGATTATGTTGTAATTTGTGTTTCAGCGCCTGTAAAGGTCGTAGACAATCCTTTGTGTCAGGCCACCTTGGAGTGTCTGTTATCTGCAGGGACTTCTTTTTACTGAATTTTAATGATCAAAGTTTTCACAAGGCCAAAACACAATTTTGGACCTCAATTATTTGCATTTAACATAACCGATTCAAGGGCAGAATGGCTTTTCTCTGAAAATGTATGCGATATTCAAACAAGAGCCAACAGAACCCACTCAAATAATGGTAATAAAATAAAATAAATTAGTCAGAAGTTATTGTAAAATGATACTCACAGTATATTCTAACACTCCAAGCTACTTGGTTGAATTGTTTAAAATAACTTGTGCCAAATGTCAAATCACATTGGTGAAAGGATTGTCCTTTTAAAGGTCATTTGTCATGCACACAAGCAAAGAGTCCATACACTGTATCACTTTAGGTTAATGTGGATTCTGGTTAGATGTGTTATAAACCAATGTGAAGAAGTTTATGTTCAACTGTGTTCAAAGTTTGACAGAACCCTCAATGTCACTACTGCCTGATTATTAGGGTGTATACACACATGCCATGTTTACTTCAGTTGAAACAAACTCAGATGCACTTCCGCCTTCGGTGCGCATCTTTCAGACATATGTGAATACAGCAATCGCACTTTTGGGCGGACCAATCAAGCGCTCCGAGACCCAGCTGAAGAGGTTACACACTATTATAAAACCATGTTTTTCATTCACACAGACACAGACCTACGAGATCATCCTGACACTGGGACAGGCGTTTGAGGTAGCCTATCAGATGGCAATGCAGTCTAGGGCAAGACAATATGTCCCGCCTACATCTCTGCCCTCAGAGGTCATAGAGACCAAAGCCAGCCGCCCTGTATCTCAGTCGTGGAACAGCATGCGGAGATCAGCAGTGAGTACCACCCTAAAATCCTTTGAGAGAGAATTAGAAAAAGGCTGAATGTGTGTGTGTGTGTGTGTGTTAATGAGTGTTGAATTCGCTCTGCTTGTTTTAAGGATATAGGGGGAACAGAAACATGCCTTTGTGCCATCATAATTTAGAAAGGGTACACAGACCCTGTGACCGACTTTCTACCCGCAGCTGAACCCCTAATGGGCCACCTACAAAGGAAGATTTGCTGTGTGTGTGTGTGGTAGAAAGTGTTGAGTCATCACTCTGCTACAAATTTGGTTTCACCCACCCCCTTAACTCTGATTCACTCACATCAGGGAGACTTTGTTTTTATGTGTATGCGAAACATGATGAATGAGTAGTTTTATGTGTTGCTTACAGGCGGGTATGCGATTTCCTCCAGGCCTTTTTTTTCTGATGGCTAAAACCTGCCAGTTGGTCCCATCGGCTGCTTCCTCACTATCGATTGAGTGGGTTGCGTAAATGTCCACATATAGCCTGAGCTGCATTGATGCATTGACATCTCAGGCTGCACATAATGAGCGTTCAGTGATCACTGTCACTTGAGAGAGCTGCCCAGCTGGGAGCACGTACACTGCTAGACCTCATGCTTATGCAGAGACACAAATCACTTTGTTTTACTACCTGCCTGCAAGGATAATATACAGAGTAATCACAGAGCGGCAAAATGAGTCCTGCTGATTGTTTACGTATTGATAGAGAAGGGGGTGGGCCTCCAATCTGGTGCAATTCATTTTTAATGCTTTTTATTGCTATATGGATTGGTTTAAATATAAACTGTGACAGCCACAGTGAGTTCCATGAAATGTTGAAATGTGTTGTGTTCAACTGGCTATTTTAAAATAAAAATACTCTAAAAGAGTCTTATGTGCACCTGATGGCCACATACAGTACATATTATGGTTAAATGCTAATACTAAAGCCAACAAGTTCCTGGCAAATATTAAGCATCTTTTCAAGTTGATAACCCACGTAGAAGATGTGGAAAAAGAAAGAGAACTGTTCTTGCGTTGCAGTGTAGAGCTGCTTCATCTTAGTATTATAAATCTGATAGGCTACTACGTAGATGAGACTGTTATTTACATTGACAATGTTTGGCTGCTTAGCTTACATACTTTTCTTTTGCTACGAGCGGTGCAAGAAAAAAAGCCTTTTTGCTGATGACTTACGGAAGTTTTTAACATTCAACAATGCTCCTAAATCTCTTCGGTAACTTAGCTAGAGAATATTTCAATAAAGACACGGACAGAGCTGATTAAGTTAGCCCATACTCTGTATCATCTAGAGTGGTTACGGTCAAAGATAAACTAAAAATGTCTTCCCTTACTATAACCACATGCACACTGCTCACACTTTGTCTAGTAAATCCAAAGCTTGCCAGCCTGCCGTGTATAGTTATAATTGCTAAGCTTCGATTGGGCCATCACTATTCGGTCCAGGTTTAGCAAATGTGAATTACAGAAACACAAGAAGTAGAAACGTACGTGATACATTTTTCATGCTGCTGCTACTGGATTCCTTCATTGTACGATCGGTGCATTAAATGCTCTGCCCCTCGATTCTCAATTTCTTTAACATGTCTTTGTTCTTGTCTTCTTGGTCCTCCTGCTTCCCAGGGTGCCCCTCTGCTCGAATGCCGCTGCTGTCACTGTCACACGTGTACTACCCACCGTCCCTCCTTCCTCCCGTTGCACTCTCTTAGCCCTGGAGTCCAGGTCCTTCTCTTTCCTTTCCTCTATTCAACCTGTGATCACCTCACTTCCTCTTACGCACCAATCCCTCCCCTCTTGCTTTTCGTTATTGTTGGGTGGGTACGGCAGAGCACCCTGTTCCCCCCTTTTCTGTGATTCTTAATATTCCGACCATGAGCGTTCTTCTCATCCCTATGCTTTCCCATCTCACACCTTCATCGTACATTTCAGAGTTTAAGATGCCGTTAGTTTACGGTCTGTGGTAAAACACACTCAGGGATAAGAGAGGGTTTATTGATGTGTTTTAGCTTCTCTTTATACAAGCTTTTATGTGAGGACTGTTGGCCTAATTGGGCCAGTGAGGGTTCGTATACAAGTTGGTTGAAGTTGTCTGGTGGCTGGTTTTAGGCTCCCTTCTCATTTTTTTGTGTAACTATCTTTGTTGAACTGAAGATGTTATCCATCCGCAGGGAAATTTAACATTCCAAAATCTTAGCCATTTCAAATCCATCTCTAGCTCTAAGGCCATTGGTATCAATCGGCATGAGTTGTTTGAGTCGACTGCTTATGTCATGACAAAAGCACTCGTGTTCGTTAGAGCCACTGGTGTAGAGAACGTGTTGCTTTTTGAATCACTAATCAGTATATTCCTTTAACTCCCAGAGGGGTTGTATAGCTTTGGTTTACTGCTGAGGCCCACAGAGAGTGTCAGACATCATCCATGTTGTGGATTGAGCTCTTGAGTGTCTGTGATTATAACAATGATCACTGGACTGTACCTCTAATCCACATGCACGTGTGTGAGCTGAGGACTTGTCAGTGTGGCGTAGTGGCCTCCACTGCCGCCCCGTCTCACGCCCTCCTCTCGTCCCTCCTCCCTCCCTCCGGCAGATGGACCCCCTGGAGATGGACGCAGACATGCAGTCCCTGGGCAGCACCACCTGGCTCTTCGACCCGCGGGACTCCAACAGGCGCCCCGTCAGCACCAAGTACGAGACCACCATATTCTGAGGCCGGATCCCCCACAGCCGCCCCTCTGCACCCCCTTGTACTTCTACCCTCTCCCCCCTGCATCTGGTTCTTTATTTATCTCGCACACAAACACTCACGCACACATATAAATGTACATATACATGTGAGCCCCGTGCCTTCTCACTGTGATGGTATAGCATCCCTCAGGGCTGCCTACTCCCGCACCCTCATTTGCCCTGCCCAGCGACCCACACCAACCTCTTCTTTACCCGCCATGACAAAACACTCCTGCGGCTCTCCCGTGCCTCCCCCAAAGACCCCCTGGCAGCCTCCCATGCCTGTTGCTGCTGCAGCCAATGGTGGAGACCTGGACCAGATGATCCTGGACTGATGTCATTTCACAGTGGCCCTGCTCTCTCAACCAAACTGCCTCTTCCTCCTCATCCCCCTCCTCCTGACAACTTGCATCTGCCTCCAAATCCCTGATAGCTCCCAGAGGTTGCACCTTTATTATTATTCCTCATTCAGTGTATATTTGTTTTATTTGATTATCCATAAGCAAAACAAGTATAATATTTTTTAAATTTTGCTATTTACTGTATCTAGACTGAAATTGGCTTAGTAAGTAACAGTGTGTGTAATTTCCAGAACGGCTAGGTTTATACTACTGAGAAAGCTATCAAGACCACTATTACACCTTTGCAGTAGATATGAAGCTACAGCTAGCTTATTTAGCCTAGGAAATGACAGGAAACAGGGGGAAAGCTAGCATGGCTATTACAAAAAGTCACAAAATCAAGCACCACCTAATCTCAATATAACTAGTTTGTTAAATCTGTACACGACAGTGTAAAAGTAGAAATGACCATTTTACAATTGACAGTTTAAGTACAGGAGTATTTTCTGGTTCTGTTGGTGACTGCAACCTTATGGCCAAGTTCCATAAGGTGCATATATTTCCTGTTTTAGGCATTTTCGTACTGATTCTTTACAGACTGAACTTTCATGTTTATTTTTATTTTGCAATATATCTTATCATCCACACTGGCTGGATGTTAATTTCTGTTTATGCTAGTCCCAACCTTCAGATGGTGATCCTCTAAATCCCACTTACTCAGACCCTTTTTAACGGATTGATCAAATAAGATATAGCATTTTAATAAGTGAGTTTTAGAGGTGCTAGTGGGTGGATTTTGTTTCCTTCAAACAGAGCCATGCTAGCTGTTTCCTCGTTGTTGTTTTTGGCGCTAAGGTAAGTCAGCCAGCTTCAGTCAGCTCTTTTTATATTATACAGGTCGAAGATTTAAATTCCAATTATATAAAATAAAAGTATGATTGTTTTTTTTTTTTTTTTTTTACATCTCTTTTAATTTACTGTATTATTTGACTGTTTTGCCTCAAGACAGTTATTATTTTTTCTTTCTCCATCTTTAGCCTGTCCTGTCTAACCAGGCAACTACCACTGTGAGGCACTATGAGGAGGCTGCTTTGCTAGTATTGGATGCAAGATGGAAAATTAATCAATGAAAGACAGCGACATGCAGCAAAACAAGCAGTTTTTTTTTCTACGCATTTGTACAATACTCATAATAACACAATGGATCACTTGTGAATCTGTCACTGATGTCTGAACTCGAAACGGACCAAGAACCTTGTCCAGACACACACACGGACGGGAGGACAACTTTCCTACATTTTACAGAGGACAACAGCCTTACTTAATTTCGGTTACCTATAATCAGCTAAAAACCCAACATCCAACAGCTGCACGCCTTCCCCTCCCCCTTTGCTTCTAAAATACTTTAAAAAAGAGAACACTTGTAATTTCCTGGTGGGTTAAATTGACTGTGACTGGGCTGGGATGACGTTGTTCTTATGATGGTACAGATTTGTCCAGATGAGTCTTTACTCTGACCTTTTACTGCCCCTGCAGTCTCTCAACATTCATGGTAGCAATGAGAGACAGCAAATCTCAGCATCTCCTTCTTGTCAATTAAAAAACATCAACACTGTGTTAAAACATGGCACTATCCCTTTGAATACATCTTTCTTTTTCTTACGGTGCAAATAGGACATGAGTGCATTTTGTAATACTTTTTGATAGACGTGGAGCTGACTGAAGGCATTTTGGAGAGAGTTACAAAGTAGGAATCCTACATTGATACAATCAGAGGTGAAAAAAAATTAAAAAGAATACAAAAAATATAGAATTGTACTGAGTATACCCACATTTCTGGTAATCTCAACGAAAACATCCTCAGCACGATTTCATTTTACTCAAGTATATTAATGAACCTTGAACACAATTTGGCACACGTTTCCTAACATAGCATCGTATTATCATAATTACATGGGGAGGTATCCGTGCCGTTTTGCATCAATTTAGAATTAGTTACAGTACATGCAAAGCATGTCCTTTGAAAATAAGATTGAATCCCACTATATTAAAAGAGCCAAATCTAATTGTTGCTCTGGCGTCGTGTTAATGTGCGAATGGATTTGTTATGCGGAGAACATAGAACATGAGACGTTTTTTTCTTCTTCTTGAAAACCAGAATTTTTTTCTTCCTGCACTGTGACTCTAAAAATGCTTGTTGTGGAGTTGTCACGTATCTGTGGGTTCTCCCATGTGTGCACTACCTACTGTGCGTGCTGTATGCCTTTGTTTTTGTCTGTCCTCATGGGGGTTTGGACTGTTACTGTTCCATTCACTGTCCACCGTCTTTGTTTCTGTGTGCTGCAGGAGAAGTGAGGCATTGAGCTCCTCTCCAGAAGAGACAGTGTGTGGCTGCAGACTGACTGTTAAGATGTAGCTGGTCTGTGTGTGCGGTACCGTGGCTGTGTCATTGCCACTGTGTCGATGCATGTTGGCAGTGTTTGATTTATTTTTGTACCCTTTGATGCACTTGGCCTGAGCAGTCTTTGTATGTACTGTAGCAGTGTCTCGTCGTCTCCTCTCGCTCATCTGCCATTTGCTTTTTATGTTCCCTCTCTTCGTTACACACCAACACAGCGATTCATCTCCATCCCTTCCATGTTTCCACTGTCCTCATTCCTCCAACATTTTGTCACGTATGATCTTCCATTTTGTGTGTCACCAAGACAACCTGCTCTAGTCTAGTAATGGATGCATAATGAAAAAGCATTACACTTTAATGAGCAGCAGCTATTTAAAGCAAGTTTTGGTGGCATGATATGGCTGTGCATGTACCGGTCTTTTTAACATTGGTGTTTTCCTTGTGTAGCTCACCCCAGCGTTCAAGTTTCCGGATACCAAGCTGTGAGTTGAAGGGGAGCAGCCGATGCAAGTGTGTTTGCGTGCGTTGAGTTAGTGGGCAGAGCAGTGGAAAAAAAAACAGATAGAGAGCGATGAGGAAATGAGAGGTAAGCCTTATGCAACGTGCAGGGCCAATCCAGCTCTACACTGACATTTAGATCTCACTGTGTATAACCCTGCTCCTCCACTGCCCCTGATATGAATCCTAACACGCAGAGGAAAGGTAACATGACCCTGTGTTATCACTCCTGATAGGTCAGTCAGTATGGTCAAGTCTATTTCCTGGCCTCTATGTGACTTTCTGATCTTGTCATGTAGGTACTGTTATGTTTAGAGCACTGTAGAACATTAATGATATAGACCTTTAATGAGCGTTTCTTATTGATTCAGGTCTATTGGAGATAGTCACTGGGAATTATTGAGGGTTAACAGAAATGTAACAAAATGTAGAGAAAAAAAGAAACTGTACCAGCATACAATGCTTTGCCCATGTTTGTGGACAGAGTGTGGTTTGTCAAAGAAAATGTGATTCTGTTTCAAATTTCAAAGCAATATTATATTAATGAAATTAAATAATACAATGAGAAAAAGAATCCCTCTCAAGTCTGTTGTCAGCATGGATTTTGTTTAGTGGTTGAAAAGTAAAACGGCGGGAAACATTAAACCATTCATTAAAATTGTAAGTGACAAATATAACAACATGGTAATTATTGTACAATTACACAATCTGTCTTTCCCCTGCTGTAGAGATTAGTGGGTGGTGCAATTTGTAATCTCAACAAACGATTAGCCCAAGCTTGTGCTTATCGCGTGTTCTATTATATTCATTGACATAACTAAACATTCCATTTCTAAAGTGTCTGCTGTTCTTTGAAGAAGTTATACAACATAAGCAAGAGTCGGATAAATGATTTTCCTAGTGGAATGAATTGAAACCAATAGCTTCCTGTAGCTAAGGGAAAGTCACATAACATTTTGGACTTTGCCTGAATTAACAGCATATTTCCTAAATTAAATAGAAAACTCTTTGTCACCCAAAGCAAACTGATTAAGAACTCAAGTTAAATGAGGTGAATGGTGATAACTTTTTAACAGGATTTTTTATATATTTTCTTTCATGTTAATGGTGTGCACACAACCCACTAATACCAAATACTGTAGGGGAAACATTGACGTATATTTTTGGTTCATGATCAAAGGTGCAAAAAAGAAAAGAAAAAAATAAGTAATAAAAAAAGTGCACACTGTCTTTGGTAAGATAAAAATCTGTCAACATAAAGAACAGAAGAGAAACCGGCCACATATTAAAACTGATGTATTATTTACAAACTGTTAGCATAATCTTTGGTGCTTTATGTTTTTCCTGAGGGTGTTTATCTTGAGATGAAGTAAACTGAATGAAAACCAACAAATATGTTCTTCAGGCAGCTCATGAGTTCAAAAACATTTCAGAATCACAAGCTGTCTCTTGTTATGACTCATACTGGAATTTCTCATCAGCACACAACAAACTGTTTGCTTCTCGTTGGGGTGAAAACTATGACTCATTAAGTTTCACACAGTCTATTAGGTTTCCCTAATGTGTTGTGCACTCCAAGGGTTATGATGCACCAATCTGCCATTATAATTCAGCACTCTCCTTATGCCTTTAAACTTACTATTTTTTTTATACTGAAAAAATATAATATCATAAAACATTTTTTGTTAAATGTTTTCCCCTCAAACATTGACATTCACCCTATTTACACTGCATAATTACACATTAAAACGCTAAATGGCAGCTTATGTAAAGGTCACCGGTGCCTAGCGAGAGTCCTCCCCGGTCTCTCCCGGTGGGAAAAGCAGTTTTCTGAGGATGGGTGCATAGAAGGGACCAAAGACCGTCCGGTTGAAGTCGACGATTCGCCCGAAGGCCGTCCCTAGCTCGGCGAGCTCTGCACTCACCGGCCCGAGGGCAGCGGGCAGGTCTGGACTCCTTTTAGCGCTGCCTCCCTGCAGCATGACCTGGAGGAAGCCCTGTACCCTTTCTCCTGTGTTTGATCCAGAGAACCAGGGAGAGGGGGATGAGGGGGTGGTGGAGGTATAGAGAGGAAAGAGGAAGTCAGCTCTCAGCAGCAGCACACATCCCAAGTTTGATAACACCCATGTGCACAGAGATAACCCAAATTGAATGAAAATACAATAGGTTTGTCCTATTGAGACAGGTGCCAAGCGGTGGCTTTAAAGGTGGAGCTAGCGATTCTGGAGAACGCCTTTTGTCAAAGTCACTTTTTGTCAAAATTATTGAATATCTCCTCATCATCCATCACCTGTATGTAGAGAAAGGTCATGTTAACAAAGTGGGCCCACCGAAGCTAGCAACAGGCCCGTTTACAGAGCCTAGGCTGTGTGTATTAACAGTGGGGTTTTTTTCAGCTCACACACAGTACGGACAGGAAGCGGGATCATGAGGAGATATTCACTGATTTTTGGATAAGCGTTCTCCAGAATCACTGACTCCTCCTTTTAATGTGCATGAATGAAAGCCAACTAAATGGGCGGCAGTGGCGAAGTGGGTAGGGAGATAGCCCCTGGAGTGCAGGGTCGGAGGTTCGACCCCCGCCTACTCGCCACATGTCGAGGTGTCCCTGGGCAAGACACTGAACCCCAAAAATGCTCCCGATGGTTCAGAGAGCGCCTTGCATGGCAGCTACTGCCATCGGTTTATGAGTGTGTGTATGAATGGCTGAATGTGGTTAGAAATGTAAAGTGCTTTGGGGCTGATCAAATCGGCTAAAAAGCGCTAAATAAAGTCCAGTCAATTTTAAATGCTTTGGTTTTGGACTGTAGGATGGATAATAGAAGCAATGTTATCACCACATCCTCTTGACCAGGACAACATTACAGAGATCTTAGAACGATTTATCAGTCAAGTAAGAAAATAATGGGAAATTTCATCAATAACTAAATTAAAACCTTAGCAGCAACACATGTATCTTCTGGAGAGAACTTAAGCTTCTCACAGACAAACAATTCAGCAATTTCCATTTCAAATGTATTCCCTATGAATCTGGGTGGGTTGACTTCCCTATCTCCCAAAAGGTCTAAATTGTATACACAACACCTTTAACTTGCTATGTGGATTTACACCATTCACCCCCAATTTGTGCTTCAATTAATAATTCACCCAGCAGCCCTCTCCAGCCTGACCTATGAGTGTGCGGACAGGGTTGTTGTGCTTCCACAGCTCAGATATTTGTCCTCTCAGCAGATCCAGTCTGTCCCGAGGCAGCGCTGCTCCCCCCTGGCTGCTCACAGCTTCAGCCACTTGCTGCAGGACCTTCTCCCCCAGCCCCAGCAGAGCAGACTTCAGATCAGCTTCCCTGCAAGCACCAGAAAAACCAGCGTTAGACAAACTACCAGCAGGCTCCATTAGATGCGTTCTAGGTCACAGGGCCTATGAATTTATCCATTTATAAAAGAGTGTTGAGCAAAGAGACTCGCGGAGGTTATTACATAAAAGGGCTTTAAAACAATCTAGGTCTCAAAAGAGGTTTAGATTAAATAAAATGGTATAATTATAAAGGTGATTAAAGGTTGAGTCAGCCTAGGCTGTGTATTAACACTGGATTTCCCCCCCCCCCCCCCCCCATAGCGCACTAACAGTATGGACAGCTAGCGGATCGTAAGGAGATATTCACTGATTTCGTAAGAAAGAGATTTTGACAAGCTTTCTCCAGAACTGCTGAGACCACCTTTAAATAAAAATGGTATTATAATAAAGGTGATTGAGGGAGACATAGTCAGTGCTGAGTGTGCGAGCAGGCCTTATTACCACGAGCTGCTGTTCCACATTTATCACGCTAATCGTGACGGGCCTTCTCTTGAACAGAAAGAATGAGGTTAGCAGGATCCTTTCTGACAAGCTAGTTTCCTCTCCTGTCACCTCCATCGGTTTCCTTCTCATACGATACCTGTTCCCCCATTGACAGCCAGTACAAGCATCACCTACATCCTCCTCTTACCTGGTGTGACTGCCCTCCAGCAGGGCAGCGACGGACTGCCTGAGTTTACCTACAAACCCCTGCAGAGAGAACACAGAGGCCCCACACTGAGCGTTAGCGTGGAGCAGCACCGAAGCCTCCAGCACCAACACCTGCAGCCGCTGGCCCAGAGCGTCCAGGCGGCCTCGGTCCATTAGCACCGTCTGTGTAGGGGATAGACATGCTTTAATCACAACAGAGTAATCCAAATGAAAACATACTGGGGTTTGAACAACAACAAAAAAAGCGATTCTGAGACGATTGATACTTGTGCCAGAGGGCGAAGGGTACTTCTGCAATTGTCAGGAGGTGCATGCTAAGATTGTAGAGTTGCTCAAATAGATAGCTAAAATTGATAGATATATAAGGTGCTTATTGCTAGCTAAATGTAATGGATTTATAGGTGAATTTGTTGGCTATATGTTATGGACAAATTGGTTTAAATTGATAGCAAAAAGATATGAATACTATGTGAAATTGTTAACTGAAAGTAATGGATAAAAAGGTAAAATTGTAGCAAAAGATAATACATAAATATGTGTTAATTGTTAGCTAAAAGTAATTTGACATATCAGCAAACATTTTAGGGTTATACCGTAATATATTATACCATATATTTACCAAAAGGTAGTAATGTATAGGGGAGTTTGTTGGCAGAGGGTAACGGATAATGTTTGAAATGTTCAGCTTCAGCCACTTCATATGGTAGTAAAATAAAAACAAACTTGACCAAACAATGACAGTTCAATTATATGGAAACATTATTGCAGGCTGGGCTAACCATATCTACTATTATAAAATGAAAAGTGCTTATAAAAACCTGAACACATTTGAAACATGCGTGATGGGTTACTTGAGATAATCTGACAGGGCCAGCAAAAAAAAATAAAAAAGAAGAAGGTTTGAAGCCACTGATCTACATTTCCACATGAGCTCTAATGTGATGTCACCCGATTTAACATGCAGCACGGCGAGGAGTGTGTAGGGACTCTAAATATTCCCCGCGCTGATCAATAAAACATCGCTCAAATGAAAGGCAAAGTGTAGAGTGATGTAATGTAATGTTGCATCGTGCAGCCAGGCCGACCTTGGGATATTTCTGGTCTTGCGGGTCCCAGTGTAGCAGACGCATGTAGGCCCGGTTGAGCACGGCCGTGGCGCTGACAGGACCTCGGATGTCAGGACTGTGAGATTCGGAGCCAGCTGTGATGGACGACGCCTCTTCTGCCACCGCTGCCTGGAGCCATGCAGTAGTATAGTCTAGAGAATCTGCAGAGAAAAAAAACAGCAACATTTCTTAAATGGAATGTAGTAAATAGTGGGTCCAAGTGTAATGTTTCGGGAATACACAGCACACTTGTTTGGAGTTTGTCTACCAAGATGACAACTAAGAAAACTACTGATTTAAAAATTTTAATATTGCTGGAATGAAGTGGAAAATATATTGAATTCAATCATACTAACTAACAACATTTATTTTGGGAAGACATAATGTTTTCGACCAAGAATTGAAAAATAATAGTATATTTAGTAGCAGAGCAAGAATGATTATATCATCACTCCGCTAATGACTATGATTATAAAGACAGGATAGTTCACTGTCTGACCAGCACCTCACCCACTCTATGAGAAGCTGAAAAATGACATGACGGTGCTTCAATGCGACAAGGGTCAAAGCCTGTTTGATTGAAAAGTGAAATATGCACTGATTTCAACAGTCACCACTAGTCACCTTCATCATCCATGGCTCACACTACATCACTGTCGGGGGATGTCAGACATTTGTCCCTCACCTGGCTGCTGGTCCAGGATCTGCTGGAACTTTGCCCTCTCATAGTGCACGGCCTGCTGCAGGAGGTGAGGCCTCAGGCTCTGGATGGTGAAGTTAACCATGTCGGTCTTCATCAAACCCAAGACACGGAAGATCTCCCTGAGGGACGGGGAAGGGAAATTAGCTTTGGGTAAAAAAAAAAAGCTTTTGGGATGCTTTGGAGAGAGATGAAAATGCAAGCAAGCAATGTTCATTTATATAGCACATTTTCAAAAACAGAATAAGAGCTGTACAGAAAGAGGAGGAAGAAGAAAGGAGACAGTGAGAGAGAAGAACACAATATACAAAAAAGATGTACACAATACATTTGATTAACAATTCAATGTAACAATTTAATAAATACTAAATATTTCTGAAACAGTCTCACATGTAATAGCGTCTCACATGTAACATGTAAAAACGAGACCATAAGTGCAAAGAATACAATTTTTTTCTCACCCATGAACTACAGCTGGCCAAATACAAACACTACCACTTTTGTCCAAAGGGGGTGCAATAATTACCACAAACTGAACGTTCCTCGGAGCACCTTTAATGTAATAATGTGATTTGGTAGTGATATGGAAACACAGTTAGACCCTGTACTTGATAACTTTGGTTTATCTATAATTCTCTATTATGATATAGTGGACACAAATGTGTTTTGTAGTGTAAACCTTGCCCTCACCTAAGGATCTGCACGGGGTCAGTGAGGTCCCTCAGTGCTCTGACCTCAGGGTCTCGTACAGGTGCACACAGAGAGGCCATGGTGTTGACCAGGTATCCTGCCAGTCTGTGGAGGTCCAGAGCTCCATGATCCACCTCCTGCTGGATCAGCTCCATGTCCAGCACCTCGTCCAGCTGAGACCTCAACCTAACGTGCCCGGGCAGCAGCAGGGACTGAAGCATCTAACAGGAAGTATATGTGTGCTGCCTTTAGTAGTGGCCTTTAAATATGGTTTCCATTTTGTTTATTTTCAGTTAATTTTTCACACGTTTTTGGTATAGATTTAACACACAAGATATAATGTGTAAATTATTAAGCTGGTAGGTGGAATCTCTTACATACTGTAGCTGTTTCCCCGTGTGTATCAGTCTTAATGCTAAGCTAACCTGCTGCTGCTCCTCTCAAATGATTAGGAGTACACCCTTCAAAATGTCAGATTATTTATTTAATCAATAGTGATTATTAGTTATAAAAAAAAAAAATCCCATATGCCCAGGGCTGTACAGTGCGACAGTTTTGATCGCATTTGCTACTGAAATTGATCACGTGCGATGATGAATACGAATCCTTTCGCACTCGTGCGACAGGTTGATAATGAGGAGAGGCTGTCTTTAAAACACAGAGGTCAGATGCACAACACTGCTTAAGAGGGCTCTACATTAACACTGCGGGTAAATGAGTCTAAGGCAAGTAAGTTATTGAGTCCACCCTTCAATTTGGCTGGTGAAAGATGTGTGCTCGGGATCTGTGTTCATGCAGCGATTCTAGGTATAAAAACTTCACGGCTTCAACGGCAATTACCGGAAGGAGACGGCACATTACCGCAGTTAAGTTAGCGCGTGTACAAACAGAACATTTCCTGTGCGCCTTCACATTAAAAGCCTGTTACTAGACAAACGTGAGTTGACTTTTATTTTGAAGCCAGTAAGAACAGGAAGTTAGCGCTTTTTTCTAACTTGAAAGGCAACTCCTTCAGCTGCAGAGAGCAGTCAACAGTATCCTAGTCTATTTAAACAAAGTTTTAAATAAGCCACTGAAAAGCTACTCCCAACACATTCACAACAACCTATTTAATTTATCCTAAATTGTACCAATATGTATACTTATTTATTTAATAGGCTATGTTTAATGTTTTAAAGTTTGGTTTTAATTAACAGAAGGACAATATAATAATAATTCTGAATCAGCAAAAAATTGCAATTGGCAGGTTAGATTCTTTTTTCTAAATTGCAATCAGTGCACCCCTATTAATTTTTCTACAATTATTACTGCATCATATTAATTGTGAATCTCAAATGAGACCAGGATGACATGCTCAAAGGTAATTAGAGCAAAATGCAAGGGTTAAGGTTATGCAAGTTTTCAATAGCCTACTTTGTGTGCTACCAAATTTATTTTTGTGCTACTGAATTTTTTTGCTTGCTAGCACCGGTGCTACCACCTAAAAAAATAAGCGTACAGCCCTGCATATGCCCATCTCTGTTATGTCCTGAATGAAAATATTTTTTTTTCACCTTTAGTTTTTATTATGACTTGTTTATTTCTTATTTTATAATTATTTGCATTTGAATAGCAGACGGATCTAACAAAGCCTGTATGAGAAAGAGTGATTGAGGTCAGGGCTCTCAAGTCGTCTCCTGTTCCTTATGCTGGACACACACACTTACAGTCTTGACTTCCTGCAGCAATACGACAGCGTGGCTGTAGTTTGGAGGATCACTGCTCAGCTGCTCTTGAAGACTGTCCCAAAATGCGCGATGCACAATCTCTGTCACTCTGCCTTCAAGGCTGCAGAAGGAAAAACATTAAAAAAGAAAGGAAAAAGCAACTAAAAAGAGACTAAACTCTCAATTAATGTTAAATTGGAATAACCAAGGTGACTGTGGTGGAGTGTTTTTGTTCTTGCCTGTCGGTAGGAGGGCTCTTGGGTTTGAAGCAGAAATCTCTGTTCACCACTATCTCATGTGCGAGGCTCAGGTTGGAAACACAATGTTCCAGCTCCATCAGGCTGGATAATGAGGCGGTGGGTGGGCTCCCTGACACCAGAAATACAGGACACACACACACCCATAGATAATTGAAGCTGCCATGGTGGTAATAATTCAATTACTAATGGTCCCTGGACGTGTCTGAAAAACAATAACTGCCGTAATGAAGTCACGTACCCGTAGGAGAGTGGAGTTGATCCAGACTGGGAAGGTCAGCAGGGGAATCGTCAGCAGCCTCTTCTCTTTGATTTGGCATTTCTACAACGGTCTGGACATTTGAATGAGTCAATAACTAATCAGTTCAAGGGAGCTTGGTGAAATAGGTCATTTGGTTTTGTGTTAAAAATGTGCACAGTAAAAATATAAAGAGCTGCAGTTATACAGAGAAATTCGATAACTCAACTGGCAGAAAAATGTATCTGCATCTGTTTTTATGATTGATTAAACGTTTTGTTCATTGTTCAAGCAAAAATGCCACAGGTTTATGCTTCTTAGATAATTCTTCTTTATAATTCTATAAAAAAAACAGCACATCCTTTGGTTTTAGACTGTTTGTCAAATGAAAAAAGAGATCCAATGACATCCCCATGGGCCGTGGGGAATTGGTACTAGCATCTTTCACCTTTCAGATATTTCATAGGAAAAATGATTGATCTAGAAAAATGATGTGCTGAATAGTGGACAATGAATATAATTGTAGATCAAACGTATTGTCCTGACACTTTTCTGCAATGTGATTCAAACAACAAAACAGTTTGGTGGAAGAAATATAAGATCCAAAGTGCTATGATATTATTGTGTATACTGTTAAGGATGGAAGGATATAGGCCATCATTGTTTGTATATCACAAATGCGATAAATAATATGTCGATTGTGATGAATTTCCATTATCGGGATAATCTTGATATTCACGACTGATTGCTTGATTTCCTGATTTTTTTTTTTATTATCTCAAGCGGGCGCTGCATCTTTCCAGTCATTCCAAAATCCTAAACTTGTCACCATGGATGAAGATAGCTTATTGTCAATTGTATCCATAGCATTATTATTATTTATTTTTTAATAGGCCTAATGCAGTAAAGTAGAACTTAGGCCACCCAAATTCCTGACTTATTTCTAAATCTATGTCACCTTATTACAGAAAAAAGGCTAACTTACCTATTGTTGTTGTATTATTTCGGTGAGTTTATTATTACAGAACTACAGAGTGAAACACAGTAACAGTTTATGTAGCCTATCAGCCGTTTAAAAGCCACGTACAGCGACGTCAACTTTCAAGTTTGAACCTGGGCTAAACCACTTGAATCTAGATAGGGGGAGGTTAAAAAAAGGAATGGGTTTTGTTACCGTCGTAACAAACACTATGAACCTGTAAAAGCAACTTTAGTGTGATACAACAATAAGTGTATCGAATAGTTGGCGTGTTTATTTCTACATTACAACAAACAGAAAAAGACGAGGGCTGCCTTTTGGTTTGGTCCGTTATTGAATCAAAACAGTGGGCGTGTCAGTTCCGCGTGTCTTTAGCTCCCTCCCTCTCTCGCTGTTGTGTTGGAGCAGATTAAAAACACCACACAGCAAGTCAATTCGTTTGAAAGAAAAGTCGCCATACCTGCTCATTGTTCGTAGCCCCATTGTAGTTCAGTGGAAACAACATAGAAAGCGTTTGTATAAATTATCCATTGTTTGAGGCATAGGCCTACAGCTGGAAATGTCCCGTTTCCTATAAACAAGGAACGTCGAGAATATGCAGTAGCCTAAAAATAGAGCACGTCGGTCTTTAGAATAATAAACTCAAAATCCCTCAAATGAAATAGCCCTTGGTTTTAAAAGCCTTTTGGGACAGGGTACTATAGTATAATTCCTTTTTTCATTGATATCAAAATGGAAAAAACGGAAAACTTCTGTTGGTTTCAAACCAAAAACGGACTAAATTGTTTTTTTTTGTCTGAATCGAAAAACAAACAGAACTGCCCAATGTGTCGTCTCTGTACTATAGTATAATTCCTTTTTTCATTGATATCAAAATTGAAAAAACGGAAAACTTCTGTTGGTTTCAAACCAATAACGGACTGAATTGTTTTTTTTGTCTGAATCGAAAAACAAACAGAACTGCCCAAAGTGCTCCGTTTTTCGTTTTTGCCGATACCTTTGAGCCATTTTCGATTTGAATTGAAGAAGGAAATGACTGCCCAGCTGATTCCTTTTTTGGCTTTGTGCTCAAAACGAAAAACGAAGTCACATGGTGTCAAACAGGAAGGAGGTCCTGTGTCATGGCCGCCGTCAAATTGTGTCCTTCAAAATAAGAGCATTGCTATCTGGTGTGTGGAAAACGTTTTTTTTTTTTTGTTTTTTTAAATAATGAAGAATACAGAGCTTTATTTACAGGTTAATATATAGATAGGCTGTTGTCAAATAGTTATTTATTGTTGGCTATATGATGCAGTATAACCAATTGCTAACCCATTGTGTAATGTAAAAGAAAAAAAAAGACTTAGGAATCAAACAGATAAACAGTCATGAGAGGATTTTTTTTTATTGATGCTGCTCACCTCTCTGCTCACCTCTCTTTAACTATATTTGTTGACCCAAACAGACGGAAAATTATTTCATTGAACACACACACAAATAGGCCTAATATCTTCATTTGTGTTAACATTTCCATACAATACAATTATTGAACACATACAGGCCTACTGGTAGAAGCAAAGCTCTGGTAACAAGAATGAGCAGAAAGAACAGTGGGTTGAGAATTGTCCTTTACTATTAAGTCCACAACTCAACTCAACTCAACTCAGTGACAGTGTGGTATTCATGGTACAGAATATGATGGCCTAGGCCTACTAGACAGCTTGAGTCTGATTGGTAGGATTGTTATTTTTTAAAAGGTGAATAATCAACCCAGTCTTACAGTGAAATGTGTTCTAACTACGTTGACCCACAGCACATTAATTTAAATTGTAGGCTAAGAAAAATACTTGATAATCTCATAATTGCAGGGCTGTTTTTGTGAAACTATTATTAATTGAGCTGTGGGCCACCATATTAGTAAACACTTCACTGTGAGACCAGGATGAAACCTTATAGGCCTATATAAACTTATATACTATCTATCTATGGTTGAAACATTTGATCTATTGAAATCAGTTGATAAATAAGAGAACAGCGCCCTCTAGGGTCACACATTCTGATGGGTCACAGTTTGCAGTGCAGCGGAGCTGAGCCTTCGTCTTCACCAGCAGAGGGCGCTCTAGGCATTACACTTGGCTGGATCGCGCCCGGCCCGCGAGGTAGTCAGTTCATGACGAGCACATGGACGAGCCAAGCCAACGAGCCAAGCCAATCCCAACAAGAGAGCGATCATTAATATGCACTGTGTTTATGTTTCCATCCACAGGTAAGCTGGTTAGATATGATACCCTGGGCCTATTGCATAAAAGTGGAATAAAGACATCCAGGATGATTGATAAAGCCAGCCTTGACAAAGTCTAGCCTGGGCACTTTGGATTAGTCAGTTGCATAAACGCCAATCCAGGATGTAAAGGGGCTGCTTTGTCAAGCCAGGTGTAAGTAATTCTGTTAAGTGCCAGCCCACAGCTTTCAGAAGTAGACCCAAAGATCGAACACAGATTTACTGATGGAAAAATGGAAAAGACGGCCCATTTTCCCACAATGCCTTGCTAGTTTAAACCGTAAGTCAGGGGGCAGTTCATTTCATACAGGACATGTATTCTCTGCTAACTGTTCCTGATGTCCCTGCATTGTTTTATGATAAAATAGTTGACAGTGAGCAGTCTGCAGGTGCATCAAAAAGTGAAACTTTCATAGATTCATTACAAGAAGTGAAATATGTCAGGCCTTTTTTTGGATGATTGATTGATCATGGAATAAAAAATCTAGTATCTCAAAATATTAGAATGTTACATACAACCAATCAGAAACAGGATTTATAATACAGAAATGTCGACCTTCTGAAAAGTATGTTTATTCTAGATTAATTTCACTTCATGTGTAATGAATTTCTAGAATATATTTAAATTTAACTTTTTGAATTCAATTATAGAAAAAAAGGAATTTTTCATTGATATTGAATTTTGTTTCAGATGCACCTCGATATAGTTATAAGTACAAAGTGAATTCATTTGACCCACACTTGCAACGTCATCTGCCATCGATAATCAATTGTATAAATATAGCCTGCAATATGAACAGACTATCACATAAATTATTATAATTTATATCATTGCATCTTAATCTAATTATAATTAAGTTAATTATAAATGGTTCAGGTTAAATAAATAAAAAAGAAGAACGATTTAACTAAATGACAATGCAGTCTTTTATGTGGTACCTTAAAACAGGCTAATGAAAATAAAGCAATACACGGAAGATCATGGAATAACTGTTAAACACCTTGATTTCAGATCGGAGTGACAGCTGACTGAGCCAATCAGGCAACAGAATAAGTTTATCCTTTACGTTTAGCCTGGTCCCGACCAGGCTAAACGTAAAGGATAAATCTCCATGGTAACTTATGTCCCTCCGCTTTTATGCAACCAGATCATGGCTAACGCAAGCCAGGATAACCGAAATATCCTAGGTTAATCCCTTATCCTAGTTTTATGCAATAGGCCCCCTGACTAGTGTATTAGAGCTTAGACTTGTACTTGTGGCATTAATAGTAAACATTGAATTTGACCCCGTGTGATGTATGTGTATTCGCCATTATTTACGATCGCGGGCGCCGATAGCAATGACACGGCTAATTATTAAGCTAGGCACGTCCTGTGTGGGGCCAAGACGAGTGTAATAACTATTCCTAGCTATGTATGTTTGGAGCATGGGAGGGATGAAGGACTGTTCTGAAGCGTGATGAACCGGTTAAATGTGTCGTTAGACGGAATAAGCCGTTTGTATTGATGAATAGCCGAGCTAATCCCTGATAGCATGCTAATGCCCATAGCCATTGACGCATCCCTCCCCGTCACAGTTAGGAGCAGTAGAGGTGTTTTGAGAATTGTACTAGAGCCCATGTTTAATTAAATGCTTTTGCTTTAGTTTCTTTGAGAGTATTGTGAGAATAATACAGGGCTGGTGCTGACTATGGGTTACAGAAGAGTTATATTTGGTTAAGGCAGTGCATAGGTATAATTCATAAAGGTTTAACAACAGTAAAGCAGCAATGATATACAGTGAATAAAATTAGTAATAAGTCTGGGTTATACAGTTATTGAGTTTGGAGTAATATGGTGCTAATGTTATTATGATGCCCTGTCATTTGAGTTGATGCATTATGCTTATCTTTACTTGTGTTTAAAGAAGTAATTATACACTTAATTTAAGAGACAGTATTTTCATATAGCTGAGGTTAAATGCTAATACTTACCCGTGGGCCCTGTAATTGTAAAGTGAACATGTATTGTATTGAACATGTAAGTGCCTGCCTAGCATGGGTATTTAGACTAGTAACTGTTGGAGAGATACTGAGTATTGTGCTAAGAGTCCCAGGTCTAGTGCAAGTGCATGTGATTATTGTGTTTTATGAGGTGTATTGTTATTGAGAGCATGTGTTTTGAGATGTATAAGAGTGTTTCATATAGGACAGTAGCGCCGAGGTCAAGTGGTGTATATACAGCATATGATGGGCCTATGAACGCTAACAAGAGAGCGATCATTAAAGGGGACATATTATGCAAAAACTCGGGTTTAAATGTGTATTTCCGAGGTCTACTAGAAAAGGTTTTAATGGTCTATTGTACAAAAAGCCCATTAGTTTTCTACCAATGCCCATTTCTTCATTGCCTTTTCAGGCCTTTTTTGGCCTCTCCCTAAAAAATTTGTTTTTGACATCTACCCCCCTCCTATCTACATGGGCGTGCATGCACCGCCCTGCTCATTTACTCTATACCTACCTATATGGGCATGGCACACGCCCAGCTGTCAGTTTTGTTTACTTTTGGCCAATGCAGCATGGAGATCGATGTTACCATGTTTACCTTCATTTCTACAGCAAATATCAGCACACTTATCACTTCTAAACCAAAAGCTTTACAACTGAACCTGGTCAGGCAGGAGTCTGAGCTGAAAACTGTGAAAATTGCATCAAGATTTCTGGTTTCCCTGACATTATCCTCAGGTAAATACAGTTTAAATATGTCACAGTCAGTAACAGAATATGAGCTAAGTATTTATGAATAAACTCTCTAAACTTGTAACATACAACGTTTTATGTATGTCTCTACAGGTTAAACTGGGGAATGATCTACAACCCAGTGGAGTGAAACAGCTTTGGTTGTGAAGCCATGCTGTAAATGTACAGTAACGTGGCAGGAAAGGAATGTATCATGTCAAGATCCACTGGAAAGACATTATCTTTTGTAAAAAAAAAATATATAGAAACAATTACAGTCAGAGCTGCAAATTATCTGACACCCTTTCAATATCTAGTAGGTAATGTATCATTTGTATTGTGATCACTCATTTATAATAAAGTTTTACTGTTAAAACATGTATTGTGTTGCTTACTGTCACTGTTTGCTTCGTGTAGTAAAGGATTACTTGAAACTCACATTTTCATAGTCAGGATGTTGGACTAGTTTTCAGACCGATCTACATGCATTGACTTATACGTTTTTTAATTCAACCCTTTATCTCTCTGAAGATGTTTTCTTTGAAACAGTATCATTACATTTTAAAATGACCAAAACCATACTTAAAAATAAAGCAGTTTATTCATAGCCAGGGAAATGGAAATATAAAGTGTACATAATTCAAACAGAAGCAAAGCCATATTGTATGTAACTGTCCAGTTGTTGCTGGTGGGCCCTGAAGAAGACCACCTGTTCCACCCAGTGAACAGTCCTCTGATGGAACAGATAGTGTGACGGTCCTTGTGGGTCAACGCTCCGTCAGGTCACCCAGATAGCTGTAAAACATGGCACATTCAATGTTACATCATGTGTAGCCTACATACATGATACATCTGTAGTTATGGCAAAGCTACAAACTAATGAAAATATATTTTTTCTTCCATTATTAAATAAGATGGGCCACTAATAAGTTCAGTATAGCCCTTGCTCAAGAAGAAACGAGTTCTGAGTGATACTGTGCAGTGCTTTTTGAAATATAATGGACAGGAAACAAACAGCAGCAGAGGCAACTTACAGTAGGCTATTCCTGTCTATTATTATATGACACTGGAGATGTAATAGGCCTACTGCTGCATGTACCACGACTGCTTGCATAACTACACACTGTCAACAACAAACAAATACTCTTCAGTTTCCAACACACCATACAGTTTCACCGTGTTTTCACACAGGGGCTGTCACGGACAGACTCACAGATCTAACCGTTAGCATAAAAGCTAACGGGCGCTAACGCTAACTACTTAACCCAGAGACATTCTCTCGTTTCAGTCGGCGTTGGTTATTATAGGAGGGATAAATTAAAGCACATTACACACATTGAACTCATAAACGGACAGATTTGTTTTTAAATAGGACTACTTACATTTCCAGAGGAGAGATGGTGTCTCTCTGTCTTCCAGGCACAATCTCCTCCACACTCCAGTATAACAGCAGATCACACTAGATTGCCAACCTTTGCTGGGCATAGCCAAACAAAAAATCCATTCAGCCCCGGTCTGCTTCGAGGCTGGGGTGTGATGGTAGCTTGAGGATGAGCTAACACTGCAGCTTGCTTCTCCTCTGTTGTTGCATGAGCGAGTGGAGGCTCAGCTGTGTGTGATTACCAACGGGGCGTCTTGATTTGCCAATCAACTACCGAGTTTCTGGTAAGCTTTCCCGTGGGAGTATTTATGGTAATGAAAACCGACCGGTTTCGTCACCAGTCTGTGTTTTTTGGAAGAAACCTTCAAATCCCCCTTTTTTTCTAAAAAAGCATCCCTGAAGAAACTGACACATTTGTTTTTTTGAAGCTTGTGTGTGCTGGTAGAGACCCCAATAACCTAAAAGGGTGCCCAAACACCTGCAATGTTTTGTTTTTCATAATATGTCCCCTTTAATGTGAACTGTGTTTATGTTTCCACACACAGTAAGTTAGGTTTTACAAATGTTTGCATGTTGTTTGTACTTCTGGGATAACTCATTTGTTCAACTTCTGACCTATACCATCTGCTTTTCCACAGACTCATCTTGGCTGTCATGCACTTCAACCATAATGGCAGATGAGAGGAAGCCAGAACCAGTGATGGTGAAATGTGTTATGTGTAGGGGTGTAACGGTACGCTAAAGTCACCGTTTGGTACGTACCTCAGTTTTGAAGTCACGGTACGGTACAGTACGGTATGGTTCATAGTTAAGGGAGAATGAACAGCTTTAGCTGTCAGTAACTAGCTAACATACAAATAAAATGCATAACAAATATAAAAAGAATACTGCTACAATTCTCCAATGAATAAAATACTTCTTAAATACTAGTGAAGGTGCAGCATAAACTAAAATTGCACTGGAAAAAAAAGCCAGTGTTAATGCTCAGCAGGCTCTGTAAACTGGTATGTAAACAAAGGGTATCTCATCTTTAAGGGTATTTTTGACTTTAAAAAAAGAAAATATTGCTGCAGCTCTCTTAGCTCTGAAGTGCTCTTATAAATATAACAATTATCAAATAAAAGTGCAACTGCAGCATTAATTAAATGACAGCTTGTGTATTTTCAGTATAAAGAAGAAAATAATGTCTGGGTTTGCACAGCTCGTTTTTTCTTCACAGTAACGGTGATAGTAACACCTGGATGGTGCCTTTTCAAATGCGTATGCATGTTCGACGTGTTGGCTCCCTTTATATGTCCATGGTTGGCTCCTACATAGGCGATCACGGTAAAACAATAACCTGTGTGCCGACATTGTTCCACACGTCTATCACTGTCTTCATAATTCACCTGGAATCCGAAGTTATCCCTCAAATACGATTTGAATGACGGGGGCGCCTGCAAGCTCCGGTTTTCTGCTGACTTTCGCCATGCAGTTCGCTCTCTGTTCGATAGCACTGTAAAATATCTTTATTTGCACTACTCATAGACTGTAAAAGAGGAGTAGGCTACTACCGTATTGGTCAGAATATAAGACGGGTTTTTCCCCCTGGAAGGTCGTAAAAAGTCGGGTCATCTTATATTCGGGGTCTAGTATTCAGCGTCCAGTAATGGACTGCCCGTTACCAGAGCGATCATTCAGCCTAATAATAATAATAGCCTATGTTTAATTTATATAGCGCATTTCTCGCACTCAAAGCACTTTACATAGCTTAAGGGCCTGTGTCCAAGTTGTGTTTTTTATTTTTTTTATCGAGTGGAACCAACACTGGCTGTGCTCTTGGAAGCGGCCGGGGCTTGCGTGTGTGCAATGGGAGAGAGAACGCTTTGTGAGGAGAGAAAAAAGAGGCACCGGACATCGCCAAAGCCAATGCAAAGCCTCGACTCATTATGAGGCGAGTCAACGTGTCGCAGGCAGGAATCAGCTGTGCGATCGACTTTTACTGTGGCTTTTTAGCTGCGGTAGTTGTGGGTTGAGGAGAGATTGATTGCCAACAGCGCTGTCCTTTTACGCACCACCAGGGCCGCCGTAATGTTTAGATTTCATCATTTGCATCAAAGCCCTAATGATAATAAGAATGAGAGGCTTCTTTTAAATGCTGTCCCAAGTCCATGCACTGTCCATGCGGTCGTTGTGATTGTAACTTTGTCGGCTGTAAACTGAAACTGACGGAGATCGCGGAAGCCTTCCAATCGAAAAGGTTAACGTGCCCCGGTTATCATTTCAGCCTTAAACCACGGCGTTGATAGCTTTCGTTTCAGCACTAAGCTATGTGATTAACTATGAGCATTAAATAAATGTTGCGTCTCAAATGCCGAGGACAGCAGCGAGGGTGACCCGCTATGCCACGACCGAACGAGAGAGATGACAGCGAGAGCTACATGCTTTTGCTTTAGCGACAGTCTCCAAAGGTCACCAATAACACCAGAAAAAGTAGCTAGAATAGAATAGAATCTTTATTGTCATTGTACAAGACAACAAAATTCTGTTTGGAGCAGTCCTCCAGTTGCACAGTACAAAATATAAAAAATATTTAAAACAAAACACGACATTATCCGCAGTATATATATATAAATAGAATATATATATAAATAAAATGTTTTAAAAAGTCCAAGTGCAATAGTGCAATCGTGTGTGTATGAGATGAGATGGGGAGTGTCAGTGTGGCAGTAGAGTGGGAGTGGAGTTTACTAATGTCACCGCTCTGTGGTAGAAACTGTTTTGCAGTCTTGTAGTGCGGGAAGGCAGTGTCCTGTATCGTCTTCCTGAGGGCAGGAGGGTGAAGAGGCAGTGTCCAGGGTTTGTGCTGTCTCTGAGGATGCCCTTGACCCTCCGAGTACAGCGGGTCAGGTAGACGTCCTCCAGTCTGGGGAGCTGGGTGCCGGCGATCCTCTCAGCGGTCTTAATGATGCGCTGGAGAGCTTTTCTGTTAGATTTGTCGCTGGTCGCTTTTTTGAAAAAAAGTCGCCAGAGGGGCCTGAAAAGTCGCTAAGTTGGCAACTTTGCACCCTCATGCTGTGCTCACCATGGAGATAAAATACTCTAAATCGCTGGCTGCTTCTGCGCAAGTGCGAGCCGAGCCGGAGGCTAAATGGTCCGGGGGGAACTCCGACGTCAAGTTTTTTAAGTTCCACACCGCAAAACAAGCCTGTACATTCGCCATATTAACGCTTTGTACGCCACAAACGGACCACGGTCCACCTCTGTAACCACCAAGAGGGGCCTGTGCCATCACGGTACGGTACAAATACGTGTATCGTTACACCCCTAGTTATGTGATCCTGCCACCCTGTCAATCCATCGTACAGTGAGCAGCTTTGGTCAATCCCTAAATATTACCTATCATGTGTATACTATAATATCACTAAATTAATTCTAACATTTGTTTTCATCCCCTAGCCTATGCAATGGCCCTGGTGGACTCTCTGAGGGAGGGACACTCCAGAAGATCACATGAGAGAGCAGAGCTGGTTCTCCATCTCCACTGCACCTGCTGCCCTTCTGCTACCACATCCTGTGAGAAGATCTCTACAGATGGACCAGCCTGGAACTCGCTTGGCTGTCACAGCTTCACACTGCACATTAGTCTGACTCAAGCACACAAATTGGTTTCCAGTTTTCAGATTGTGATTGTGATTATTAAGTCTAGACAAAGTCAGATCAGTTCTCAATTCATAATCATATTGATTGCAGTCAAAGAGGTGACATACTCAGTCATGTTTATTTGTGAGACATGTAAAAATGCTAAAATAGATTTTGACAAAAATTGGGCCACAGAACAAGGAGGAGTTACTAGTTTTGTTTTATAAAGTATTGTTCAGGCAAACACCTGAGGATTGTGGGTATTTTTATCTATAGCCAGATATAAAATTTAACATTTTCTCTTAATATAATATCTTAGGGATTACACAGCTGCAGGTATGATTTTGAATTTGTTAATTTGTATTTTCCATTTTGACCATATATACAGTAAATTATAGCATAATCCAAAAAAAGAAATTTAAAAAGCCCCAAATTTCTGATTTCTTGGTGGGGCAAGCTCTTACTTTGCATTTCAACTGATCGTGTGTTGATGTGATAATTGTCATTCATAAATATAAGAATACATTAAATGTTTGTATTGAAATGACATGTATTAGTCTTGCTTTTGAAGCACAAAGACCTAATTATTTATGCAATATGTGTTACAAATATAGACATTCCAAACTGCATAAAATGGTATATGGTGTGACACTTTGGTTGATATTTACTTATCATTGAAATGATGAATATGAAGCTTTGTAAATACCCGGTTCCTATGGACACATCACATAAGGTAAGTTCTTTAGCAGAACTGCCTGGCAATAGGCACATAAAATCCATAATTAAACCCGATAATCTAATTAGAATTGTACAGGTACTGATAATGTCACATAAGAAATGTGAAGGAACAAAACTTCCAAATTGTAATGTCTCCTTTTTGCTAGTCTGTACTTATTCACAAATTGAAATTGATAAATCCAACCAAATTGGTTGGATTTATTACCTTACTAGACCAACAAGTGGTTAAAAGCAATAGCCTATTTGTGGATACATGCTGAATACTCAGAAACGAGATGATTATCTAGGTAATTGTATTGTTGTCCTTTGACATGGGATTATTTACAAATTATTAGATGAAATGTTTATGTTTTTGGAGCCATCAACCTCTTGTCCCGTTCATTCTTGACGTTACCTGTTTAAGTGGTGAACTAGAAGGGGAATTAATAACGGAATAGCCTTTTCAACTCTTATCATCACTATACTATACACAAAGGACTTTTAACTGCATGAAAAATGACAATACTATACACAAAGGACTTTTAACTGCATGAAAAATGACAATAGAAATACAGTAGGCTATTTTAATTCTCATTAGGCTATATAAGCATAGGTTTGTCAGCCTAATTACATATTGGCACAGCGACGTGTGTGTGGTTAGATGTTCAAATTGGGCTCAGATGACAAACACAAATAGTAATATGACTATCATGGAACTGGCTAGATCTTATATGAACTATGAAACGGCATGAAGTTTGTCTGATCAGAGATGGTGAGACAATTTCCCTGTGCTTCATACCTCAAGATTCACACAGTACTGGGTTTGGTCTTGGACACACTTTGGACTTGGCTGTCCTAAGTGACCTCATATGCAGTGACCTAATAATTGCTTATTACCTGAGCTGCTTCTACCAGTTTGTTCAAGTAGCCTATTGTATCGAAAATAAATGTTTAGGCATAATTGTGTGTGTTCAATTGAAAACTTTTCTGTGTGTCAGGGTCAACAAATAGCCTATATGCAAAAAGGTAAGCTGAAGGCTAGGCCTATAATAATAATAAAAAAGTGTCCTCTCCTCTCGTTTTTTTTTCTTTTTTTCTTTTACAATTAAAATGAATAGGCTATAGCCAACAAAATAACATTTCATGACTTTTTATATCAGAAGCCTATCTATATCAAAATATTTATATATAAAACTGTATTTTTAGTTATATTTTATTTGATCAGCTAGCGTTGCAAAGGCATAGTTTTATTTTGAAGGACACAATTTGACGGCGGCCATGACACAGGACCTCTTTCCTGTTTGACACCACGTGACTTCGTTTTTCGTTTTGAGCACAAAATCAAAAAAGGAATCAGCTGGGCAGTCATTTCCTTCTTCAATTCAAATAGAAAATGGCTCAAAGGTATCGGCAAAAACGAAAAACGGAGCACTTTGGGCAGTTCTGTTTGTTTTTCGATTCAGACAAAAAAAACAAATCAGTCCGTTATTGGTTTGAAACCAACAGAAGTTTTCCGTTTTTTCCATTTTGATATCAATGAAAAAAGGAATTATACTATAGTACAGAGACGACACATTGGGCAGTTCTGTTTGTTTTTCGATTCAGACAAAAAAAACAATTTAGTCCGTTTTTGGTTTGAAACCAACAGAAGTTTTCCGTTTTTTCCATTTTGATATCAATGAAAAAAGGAATTATACTATAGTACCCTGACCCTTTTGCATTTTTTTTCCTACATTGGTTTTTTGTTTGGATGATATGATGGTTTGTTAAGTATTAATGCTGACATTTTTAAACGAGAAACTTTGAATGCATTTGAGAAGGAACTGAGAGAGATAAGCCTCCTGAGTCCTGCAACTTAAAATGATCAACATAGTAAAATGATCGATACAGAATGACAGTATCTCAATTAACTGTAATATTGTCCTTCAAACATTTAAAAATACTTTATCTGTCACAGAAAAAATGGCCCAAGACAGAACTGTATTGCAAATTATTTATAATTTCAAAATGTTGTGTAACAAACTGTTTTGATAAATACAAGCATTTGACAAAGCCTTATCTAAAAAAGTTGACCTTCGATCACACCCACAAAACACAAATAGATATGATCATATTTTCATTAGAAAAACAATTTACATTTAAAAACAACTCCCAGGCCATGATATTTATACATTTGCATATTTCAAAATATTAAACACCATTTAATTTCTATTTTAAAATAGCATGGATAACTTAAAAAAGTGAGTTTCACACTTCAGTCTTTTTCCTCACTTGAGCATCTATGTACATATAAACTAGTTTGCATTGCTGCACAAATGCCCCTCTCTTGTTAGGTGTAGTATCTCAGGACGTTAAGGAAAACGTCAAGGAAAATAAGTGCTAAAAGCAGGGCTGCGTGAAGAGAGCAGCAAACCCAAATTGTTCCTTGGGTAGCATGGGAGTCCTCTTACAATACTGAGACAAGAAATCAATGTTTTAGTAAATCATTTTGAAAAACTGGGAAAAAAAACATTTTGTAAGCAGTTCAAATATACAGGAAAAAGCTGGCGAGTTCCACATGAAAGGGAAATCAATGTCGCATAAGAAGCTTCTTCGATGTTTGTCTGCATTCAGGCTTTGTATTCACGAGATGTAAGAGTCTTGGTTTTTTTTAAAAGCCAAAGGAGCACTGCTGAATGAAAATTAGCAAATTAATGAATGCAGTCTTCTGTTCCCAGCCTCACATACAGACACTCCTTTCATTCACACGCTGAACAAAACTGTACAAAACAACATGTCTAATAACATAATAAATTCAGACTTCACTCATGTTTGTCTCAATGCCTCGCTTCAGTATCGACTGTGCTGCAGTATGACCTGACCCAAGCACAACTAAACAGGTAGTGCACTTTCACTGTTTTTCCTTAAAACGTTCCCCCCGGGCCAAATCAGAACCCCCATTCACACCTGCCACTATCACGGAATAATAACAATGTTAACCCGTTATCTGGACAATGACATCTGATAAAAGGCCTTTGCAGTTACAGCTTGTATTAAAGAGCGATAGTTATCTCGATCTTGATGTGGAAAACAGATACACAATGTGGCAAGATGGCTTACGTCTCCTTTGCAGAGTAAAGCTGGGAACACACCGCACTGGCCGCGCGGCGAGATTACATACAAAGTCAATGTACTAGCGCGTGGCTGCGCGTCCACCCAATAATCGGCGTCCAGCGGCCGGCGGCGGGGGCTTGCGCGGCGCGTGGCCGCGCCTCATGAGAGGCGCGTGAATCGGGAGCGCGGCCATTAGCGGCGCATAGAAATTGTGTCATCGAAGGAGCGTGAATCGAAGGCTTGTGCGGCGAGCACGGCGCCGCAGAAAAAGATTACATTTTTCATCTTTTTCTGCAGCACCGCCGGGCACCGCGCCTCCACAGCCAATCAGCGTTGAGATTGCCCGGTGGCGGTGGTCTGCAAGACGAGGTGGGCGTGTGGAGTGAGGACATCGGGCTTCCAATACATTCTGCAAATATGTGTAGGCTATTTTGCATCTGTTTAGCTGTTGGTTGTACTTTAGCCAAGGTAGCGCCGGTTAGCATAGTGAAACTCACCCAGCTGTGTGCTGCTCCTGAGGATAATATGAACCCAAACTTGACGGCGGTATCCGTGTGGAATTCCAATATAGTGCAGCGAAGAACCGGTGTTGTCCTCCGTCAGCCGGCACACTTTCACTTTCAGGTAGGCTGATGTTTGCCTTTATTTTTGCCGCTGAGCACACACTGCTGTTGTTATTGTGTTTAGATATGTTGCTGAATTGCTGTTAATGTGTGTGTATTTGCGATCGGGGTGCGTCTTCATGCTGTTTTAATGTTATTTGTGACATGACTGCCGCTGGTTACACAGAGAACCTACATCTGTATTTTTTGGCACAGCTGGACCATGCTGTTGTTGTTGCACCATAAGTGTGACGGGTTTGATTTCGGCGTCGGCGTCAGGAATATATGGCCCAATATGATCAAGCGGCGAGCCTCTTTCGATCACGCGGCCAACCGCCGCCTTCGATGTGGCGGCCGGCGGCCGCGGCGGCGGCTCCGCTGAATATGGCCCAATATGACCCAAATGATCAAGCGGCGAGCCTCCTGCGTTCACGCGGCCAACCGCCGCAGGCGGCCAATGCGGTGTGTTCCCAGCTTTAAGGGCGTTTGGAGGCGGCTCTAGACTTTCCTTTCAACTTGCTGCTTCATAGTGCAGAAAACGCCCCAACAATATAGTATGGCTAGCACTTATACCTGGTTTAGATCAAATACATTCACTCAATCATTATAAAAAGGGTCCTGTCATGGGCAGAAAGGCCAGGTCATAGTGCAGTCATCAGTTGTCAGTGCGGCATATTTTTCCCTGTGCCAATGTGTTACACTGTATTTTTCTCCCACACACTTACACACACACACACACACACACACACACACACACACACACACACACACACACACACACACACACACACACACACACACACACACACACACACACACACACACACACACACACACACACACACACACTTCCTGCTAAGAGTCTTTGAGCATGTTGATGCGTGCAAAGATCTTGAGTGCAGGTCCCAGTTTAATGTTCATGGTGCTCATAAGGTGGTCCTCCTTTAACAGGAGCAAGGCCTGTCCATCAATCTCCTGAGAGCGGAACTCGTCTGCTATCTCCTGACAACCTGCAAGCGGAGAGGGAGAAGCACAAGCGACAGTAAGTCACGTTAAAACAGCATTCAGGAGCAAAATAATCTGTATGTAAAATGTGTTTTGAGCGAAAACACACTGGGGTCAAGTCAAGTTTATTAACACAGCACATTTAAAAACAACCTCAGTTGACCAAATTGTTGTATAAAACACAATAAAACACATACGTTTTCAAAGCCCAAGCTCATCTTGTATTTAAAAGGTGCTACGAGGAACTTTTAAATAATTCTGGCAGTGGCAGTCTAATTTTTCCTCTGGTGATCATACATGACATGTCACAGCAAACGAGACCATAACTGCAAAGAATGCTATTTTAACATAGTTTTTCTTAATGCCTTTGTCATGGGTACGCTCACCCAGGAACAACAGCTGGCACAGAAAAAAAGTCTACCGCTTTTGTCCAAAGGGAAGGGGTGCAAGAATGAAAACAAACTGAAAGTTCCTCGGAGCACCTTTAAAGAGGTGAGTTTTACGCAAACATTAAATGTCATCAATGGACTGAGGGGGGTCTGTGTTTAGTTTACCGTACGGACCTGGTAGGGAACAGATGAACTCATAAACCTCTGCCACGTTCCACTTTGTGGGGTCGTTAGGCATGAAGCGCTGGCAGAGTGAAGGTTCATCTCTAACAGTAACAGTGCAGTCCTCCTGGTCCGAGGCTCTGCTGTGATGCCTGCGGACGGGGCCCTGAGCTGGGGCCGGAGCAGGGGCCGGTGGGTCAGAGCTGGCTGCTGACATGGGAGACAGTGGCTCTTCGTAGCTGGACATGTCCGAACACGGGCTGGACTCCTCCTGACTGGGCTGTGAGGGATGTGGAGAGGAAACTGAACCGCCCGGAGTCTGCTGCGGTGAGGGGGACAGCTTCTGAAAAGGGAAAGACAGTCAGACATGACATGAGAAATTAATGGCTCATCGGTTTTAAAGAAAACCCAGCCGGGCCATTTTTGTCAGACAGCAAAAGATTAAAGAGGCAATGAGAAAGATTTATGCTGTACAGTAGCGTCAAATGAGCATAAAACACCTGCAGGGAGTTGATAGGCGGTTGTTGGATCGGTACCTATGTCTCGAAAAAAATTGCTTTGTCAGATGATGAAAAAAAAATGAAACAAAAGCACTCCTACTGGGGAATCAAGAGTCAATCCTCAAGGCATTACATAACTCATAATAGTTTGGCTATGAAGCTCAAATAAATTGTTCCCGAGTTAGGAAAGAAATAGATATTTTAGTTTCAGTTATTGACATATTCTTTTATACAATATTACCTGTTTGCGCAACATCTCTGTTAAATGTCTGCTATATAAACGACCTGTATCTTTGTATAAATTAAACTTAAAGAGGACCTATCAACTTACTTTTATGACCTATAAACGTTGTTATAATGATTTATAGTCATGTTTAACCATACTAGCGTATCAAATAATGACATACATGCATTTAGACGTATTCCCTGCTGACCGTCTGGGGTGGCTGTGCAGAGCACTAAACGCTAGGGCAGCCGGTCGAGAAATCACGTGTTCAAATCGGTTCAGAATTTCCTGATATTCTTGTCGTCACGAAAAGCGGATGTTTCCATGTATGGTAATGCTGCAACGTGCTGCTCAGGCAGGCTCCGGCCATGTCCCCACCTTCCTGCTAATTGTAATTTATTTATTTTTTAAAGGGGACGGGATGAGCTTCTGCGTCCAGGCAAAGGAGAACTAGAAGTCAATGTCTCTATTAAGTGGCTAAAACAAAAGGCAGTGATGTCAAAATAACTTGTGCAGGAGGCAGAAAATGCCTCCTAATGCTTCCCCATTCCCTACTGGTCGCTGATACATTTTGACAAAGACCACAGAGTACCTAATGAACCTTTAAAAGACAGAGGATCATAATCAGGCTCTGACACAAATGATTCCGGAGTTCATTAAAAAAAGCAAGAGGCGTGAAAAGTGCAAGGCATAGAATGTGCAGTGGAAGCAGTCTATGCTGAAAGGTGTGTGGGTGTGTGTGTATATATGTGTGTGTGTGTGTGTGTGTGTGTGTTTCCGTACCTGCTTCTTAGCCTCTCCACCAGGCCGACCCCGAGATCTTCTACGCCAGGATGGTTTACTCCTCTCTGGGCGGAAAAGGCCAATGCGCTTTGTACAGCCAACATTGTACCTGTAACATGAAGGTCCATCATTAAAGCGTTTTCCCTTTTTCACATCATATGACTATTTGTATAAATGAGAAGAAATATAAAAAACAAAAAAAGGTGACTTGCCTCTTTGCGCAAACCATTGAACAGAACCGTTTGGAGCCTTTGAACGTGTAGGCGAAGTCGACCCAGCCACAGTATTCACACGTCAGCTTTGGTTCCTGATCTTTTTCTGTGGGAAAGGAAACAAGATCAGATGCTAAATATTAGTTTCTATTCTAAAATCAGACATACACTTTTGTCCGACTCAAATAACTGCAATCCCCAAAGTGAAAAACCAAACCAAAGCATTAAATATTCAGCATTCTTAATATATTTGCATACAAGTTTTTTTTTCCCAATGGCACTTTCTGAATGCATCTCATGATTGATAACACAACATAAAGTGACAGTTCAACTTCTGCCTCAGAAATGTAGGATGTTAGAATATTAATGTGTAGTTGCCATTCACTACTTTATATTCTTAAATCCATATCTCACAAAGCTACATAAACAAGTTAGTAGAAACACTTAAACCAATTAACAAAACCTTCTTATTTTTTTATTCTGTGGTATTTAAAGTGACCCATTGTTTTGTTGTGTAGATTTCCCCCCCCCAAAAAAAATCCTGACTGGATGACCTCATTAGCAGGGACTCGGACATAATACTCAAAGCAATTACAAGGATGTGCAATTGCATGTATTTGATTGGCCACTGCAGCAAAAGTTGTGCAAAGTTCAACTATTTTGTTGTTTTTCCTATAATCTGTGCATTTGCAGTGGCACACTAATGAGTTTATGGATTGGCTTCATTAAATTTGATGAAAGGTTTAATGTGGCCTTAAGCAGATCAGTAAACAGCCAAATGTCACTTATCCACATGAATTACAGTTTCCTCTTCCATGTTTTTTAGTTCCAGTGGTAGATTTATGTTTATAGAGCTACTGCTGATACCGTATCATGTCCTGCATGTTTATTTTACATTAATAAGGAGGCAGAAATTAGCCTTCAGCATATGTGTTAATAGTGACTTTTGCAGTTGTGCTACTTGAAAAAAACTCAGAAATGTACTGTAAACAAGGGCAATCTCTTAGCAACTAGGGACAAAACAGTAAATGAGGAGCTTAACTATGTAGCAGGTTGGTTTATGATCTGGGGAATAAAGATGCAGTGAATTGGAAGAGATGCACGAGCCTGTAATTACGCTGAGGTTAGCCTTTTCTGAGCGCGCACAGAGGATAACAAGTGCAGCACCAGCTCGTGTCAACGTTTATCACAGCAGTTCAGCCGTCCTTTTATTTTTTCTATCTACCAGATCTGCATCTATTCACAAGGCCATTAAAAGGTCGAGTCAGCGATTCTTGGGAACGCTTGTTTTTAAAAACTTTTAACGGGCATACTGTTAGCTACCTTGGGCCCCCTTTGTTTACATACCATATATATATATATATATATATATATATATATATATATATATATATATATATATATATATATATATAAGGTAGGTGTATATATATATAGGAGCCCAAGGTAGGTATATATATGTGTGTGTGTGTGTGTGAGTGTGAGTGTGTGTGTGTGTGTGCGTGTGTGTGTGTGTGTTATAAATGTGACGGTGGGTCCGAGAATGATGCACTGTAATGTTGTGCCATAAACCTCCTGGGAAAAAGTCAGATCTGTGTATCGCTAGTTTATTTTGACACACTGCGACACACACCAACAATCAAGACCTATTGTGCTCGTCTTACCCGTCTGGTTGATGTCCTCGGGCTCAGAGTCGGTGTTTGCTGCGTTGCTGACAGGGGTTTTGTCCGGGTCTGAGGAGAGCTGGTGATCCAGCTTCTTTGGGCTGTCGATAAGAATTGGCAGCCGCTCCACCTGGTGACAGGTAGACAATATGTACAAATCTATGAAATCCAAATCAATCTTGAGCAGAAGCAACACAAACAATGCTTGTTTCTATGTTTTGGACCATTATTAATTCAACATCGGAAGGGGTTTTGAAAATGTCATATTGGGCTCTGTGACATTAAAAAAAAAATAAACACATAATCCATCAACTGAAAGAATAAACACTAACAATCATTGATATAAATAGTCAATAATTATGTATCAACATTTCTGCAATGAGCATGCTGCCTCCTAATGCAGTATAATAACAGTATGAAATGTGCCTAGTCAGCACTTTATGAATGTTCATAGACTGGGTATTTATTTACACCAAATGTCCAGTAGGAGGCAGTGGGTCCCAAGTCTACACTTGCAGCAAGCACATGTCATCATATTGCACCTAAACAAAAGTGGGTTCAGTGCAACATTTAACTTTTTCAAAGAGATTAATAAATATAAGATCAAACTAGTGTCAACCACAGGCTTACACATACAGCAGATACACAATGTCAGACATAACCAGATAATAATCTAAAAAGGGAGATATCAGATCAAAGAAGGGATTGTAAAAAGCCTTGAGCAGCTCATTGAACATCTGTACTCTTTCATCTATAGAGTCTCACCTCACTAGAATCAATGACTGAATCACACGCTGTCAGTGCTAGTATTGCCAGAGGGGTTTGTGTTTGCCTTGCTGATGGCTCCCTGCAGGCAAGTACACTAGAGAGAGAGAGAGCGAATGGGCCCGGCTGTGACTGGTTGTTTATCATGCCTCTCGCCCTGCTGCTAGTGAAGCTGAAATGGGGGCACACTTACACACACGGGGAAAGGCTCGGCTCCCTCCTGGATGACAAAGCCCTCGATGACATGCGTGAGGACCTGGGGTTTGACGATGGCCTGGGGCGGTCTGTTTGTCTCCCCGTTGTGCGGCGCCGTGCCCGTCACTGTGGGCGCCACACTCTCGTTCCCCGAGGTCATGGCCGGAGGTGGGGTCCCAGGTGCAGGGCTAGGCCTCTTGGTTAGGCCCCCGCCTGAACCAAAGAAATAAGAAATAAAAGAAATGCAGTTAAGTTTTGAGAGCATGTAGACTGGGAGCTTTTCACTGGTGGGGATTGAGGTTGAAATGAAGAGCTGTGGTCGATGGAGAGTTGTAACAGCTTCTTTAATTTGTAGGATTTGATGCATTTAAATGGTCTTCACATACATAATCCTAAACTGAGTATTTGGGGATTTTCTGAAAAAACAAGCATACAAGGGAAACAAATCACTTTGGGCTCTGGGTAATTAGACTAAAGTCAAATATGCAACAAATGTTCTGATTCCAGCTTCTCAAACGTGAATATTTTTCTACTTCCTCATATTTTATAGTAACCTGAATATGTTTGGAGGTCGGGACCAAGCACATATATGTGATATCAGTATTGTCAGACTATCTATATATGAAGATAGAACAATGAATCCATAAACAAAACTAAAAAAAATTGTTTGCATCATCATCAAACTGGTTACATTTTCGGCTAAAGTATTTTTTTACTGAGCTTAAGGTCGCCGTCTCTGTCCATAAAACAAAGATGATAGCATAAATGTATCAAATGTGTGGCTAATTTTCCAAAACCAGACACAGACAACACTGTAATTATCAAATTAAAGCCATCTCCATTTAAAAACAGCCTCACATCCACCAGCCAGCTGCTGTTTTAAAAACATTAGAAGTGACCTACTGGCACACTGTCGATCAATAAATAAGTCCATCGTGTTTTGACTCCTACCATCACGTCTCGGCTTTTCATCAACAGCGTCAAAGCGAAAGCAAACATAAACGAACGCGTTGTCATCTAACTAAGGCTGCGGTGTTGAATGAGGAAAGCTTGCTTACCGCGCGGACTTCCGCCGTGTTCACAGAGAAAACATGTGCGGTTTATAGTTTGCTTGTTTTTGTTGTTGTAAGGATCCGGACACGCAGCGACCTGCCACCGCCGCTGCTCCACTGCTGCTCCACTGCTGCAGCGCCGCTTCAGACAGAGCCGCGAACGCAGAAGCTTTTAAAAGCAGGTTCCGCCTACCCCCTTTCCTCCCACAGCTGCTAATGTTGTCACAGGCTGCTGCACTACTATGTGTAAACCGTAGCCAAGACTCCGACTCAAAAGGAGAAGCGTCTCACTCTCCAGTGACTATTCCCACATTTTATAACTAAGACCCATTAAATCCACAATTAAACGTGCGCGCGCGTTTTCAGCAGGGCCGTAAAAAACAATATGGGTCCCGAGGGCAATAAGGGCAAGCCCCCCGACAATGTTGCCCCCATGGAGGGATTTGATCCGTTTGTAATAATTAATGCTTGTGAAAATGTTTTCTGTAATTTATTGTGTTAATGTATTTCAATTGGAACCAACATTGCATTAAAACCATGAAGTAGAAACATTGACTGGACACCTTTAACAGGTTTAAAAATGTAAATAATGTAACTTTCACAAGGCCTAGAGAAGGAATCTTTATGTGCGTGACATCATCCCAATGTTAAGTTTATGAGATCATACAGAAACACTAGTGCATTTATGCAGCACAGTGGTCTTTAATACTATGAGAGTCTTTTACAACTCTGGGATGGTATCATGGTGAAAGTCAATGTATCTTTTCTGGGATGATTGTGAGGAAACATCATATTTAAATGTAAAAGGGTATTTTTTTCCTCACATTGCAAACATTTGTCTGAACACTGCCTAACACCCTCAAATACAGTCAGAAAAATATAAATGAAATGACCAAGGAGTCCTTAATGAATTGGTGGTCTGTAGTTCATGTTTGCTGTAATTAGTGATCATAAGTCTGCTATTAATTACTCGTTTATACACTTCTTCTTTTAATACTTAAAAGACAAAGTTTCCCTAAATGTGTTAGCAGAGAGCAGGGTGGAGGTAATTCAGTGCAGATAATCATTGTATCTGTAACGTGCAGCCGAATACTGGAATACAGTAGTTTCTTGCTCTGGCGGTGAGCAGTGCATCTCCAAGACACATCATCACACCCAATTCACTGTCCAGAGACAGAGCAATTAGTGGTCTGCAGTATGTTTCCCTTTACAAGAAACACAGCATTAACACTATTTCCAACCATTAAGGAAAAATGTCACCATAGTAACTTCTGATCCATGTCAATATTTGCAATAGACAACCCCAAAGTTTATAGAATTTGGTTCCTCGGAGCTGCCATTATCATAGACTAATAAACAAGTAAGTATGCGTCAGGCCCTGTCTATTGAGCAAAAGCTGTTCTGTGACTGGAATGTCATTTATCCCATCTATGCAAGCAACACTTAAACCAACAGTCGTGAGTGTTTTTAAAGCGTTGTTGAAGCAAACGATGAAACCCTCCTTACTCACTCTTTGTAAGTGACTCTGAAAAACCTCTGCACATTGGGTAACCAGTTTATTAGCCTGAATAACTGTACAGTCTGCAATCCTTTTACGTATAATCTCTAGGTTTATGTAACTTCTACTGTATCTTTATTGTGTGCATGGTCTGACCACAGAAAATTCCTAAAACTTCGTCTTGTGACGCTCATACTGTTCAGGTTTGGTTGACACCTTGTAAAAGTGGTTGTAGTCTTTGGTGATGTGTGAACTATATTCATATTTGAATGTTTTTGAGTAAATATAGACAATAAAATAATGAATTAAAATGACAGGTCATGAAAAAGTATATATACACACAAATAAATACAATTTTCAGGCCCAACACAGCGTGGGTGAATTGCGGGTATTTTTCGAGTTTTTTGGCCACGGCGTAGAGAAATCCCAGGGACAACAGCCAAGCAATAAGAGACAAATTATTGTTAAATGAAATGTGCTGCAGAGACAATATGATCCAATTTCTAAGTAAAACATCAGCATTGATTTTCTTTTCCTCCTCTGAAGTTTGCAAGAGTCGACCAATTCACAGAGAGAGCGGAGCAGAATTAATGGTCCATTATCTGCTACTAGTTGTCTTGTCCCAGTGGCTAACTGGTTAAAGAGTTTATTAACCAAAACGTTATTCAGCAGCTTAGAAAAAAATCATACTAAACCATTACCTTGTGGCTGAAGAGCTGGTGTGTCTGGGTCGACCTTGGGCTGTTCTACAGGCTTGGCGGGTTGTGATGGCGATGGCGCAGGTTGCTGTTGTTGTTGTGGCTGCGGTTGCTGTGTGGCTGTGGGGGTCGGACACGTTTCTCTGACCACCAGTGACGTGGGTTTATCTTTACTGTCCTGGAGCAGTCTGGACGCCTGAGATGTGCACGAGGAACAAAAGGGTTAGAGCAGGAACATGTGAGAAAAGAAAAAAAATTCAACTGAGACTGAGTAATCAGAAGACAGATCACTGTGCTGTAAGTACTGTTAATGTCGATGACTCAAAAACTGAAAAACCATTAGGCCTGGAAAATATCACACTACTGGGGAAAATATGACACCAAGCATCCCAAAGTTCTAATGAATGAATGTGTTTTTTTTTGTGTTTTTTTACATTAATGTCTTGTTGGACTAGAAATTGATTCCGTGGGTGTTGCTGGAACAGTCGTTTTTGTTTCGCTGGCTACAACTTTAAAAAAGTAAAGAATGTGAACACCACAGACAGTCAGGATGTTGAGTAGGACAGAAAGGCATGTCCATCAAAAAAAAAACACCGACACACTGGATGATATGTTGACAAAGATATACCCCTTACACATACTGTATAAACCGACCATTTTTCCACATTAGAACATTTCCAAGCAATTGAAGTTCCCAAGTAAAGTCAATTATTTCCAACAAGACTATGAGTCTAAAGCCATAAAACCACTATATAGATATGATATGATTTGAGCTGAATGCTTACATCAGCACTCACATGGTCACAACGCCAATGTTAACATGCTGATGTTTAGCAGGCGCTACAGGGAAGGTCAAGGGGTCAACCAAGTGATTACAGTTTATCCTGGGGAGGGGGGAGGGGGTTTAGCAAAGTTTTATAATAATTCCTCCAACAATTGTTAAACGTTTAACTCAAAACCACAAATGTCAACCCCATGGAGACACTACAAGAAAGAAAAAGTCAAGGGATCCCCAAAGTCAGTCAGTAGGATACATCAACGGTTTTAACATTTGCTATACATAACACACGTTTTCTTGTGGTAGCTAATGATACGTAGGAAGTAGACCCTCGTAATAACAGTACCTGTCCAAACATGGTCCAGTTCTTGCCAAACTAAAGTAAATGTAAAAACCGCCATTAGCTTGACATGGGTGTCTTGACAATACCTGTCTTGACAATACCTGTTTTACCAATCCCTGACGTGCCTTGACATCATCAATCTACTTTCAGTCCAACCACCAAACGTTTTAACCCTATTCATGGACACTGGAAAAGACACTTATTCATATTCTATTTTTTTTTCCTTTTAGACCTCGGTGTGGTCAACCGGTCCTCACCGTTGGCTGTATTTGGAGGTTGATGGCGGTGAGCTGGACGGGCTGAGCTTTGGCGTGGTTGAGGGCGTGTGCGTGGAGTGCGTGTGGGCTGATGGTGGAGTGGAAGATGGTGGCCTGCTGGCTGGGTGTGGAGGAGGGCAGGTGTGGTGCAGCAGGTTTGGGCAGCACAGGGACAGGGTGCTGGGACGGCTGGATGGAGGCCGTCTGCAGCAGCTGGCCCGTCGTGGTCCTCTGGGAGACTTGGCTCTGATGGACCACATACTGCTGCGGCTGCTGCTTAACCAGGGAGTGGGGATGAATCTGCGTGTAAGCTGGAATGATAAAAATACATTAATTTATTTTAAACATATGAATTCAGCCAACTACTGTACTGCGTTCCCCCGCCACTGAAAACTTGTTGGACAATTTACAGTTAAATGGAGGTGCTACTCCTATAGATCTTTTTACATTGATGATCTGACTAGTAGTACAGTGTAGTTTAAAGTTTCTATGCTCATATCAGCACATGTCTGTTACTTTGTTTGCACTGCAATTTTTGTTTTTACAGACTGCAAGATGAATTGATCAATTTAAAAGAAATGTTTACAGTAAGCGAGTACAGCAGTAGCTGCAGGCTTGGTTTTGAACAAAGATTTCAAAATACACATTTGTGCCATTCTAAATCAAACACTGTTTTCTATGAATATAATGTGAGAAATATTTCATTTAATTTAACACCGAGAGATCAATTGAGGGGTGACAGGGTTAACAAGTTTAACTTTTTAGAAACCATGAGTGATATCTATTTCTGGTGCACCCACAACTCAGTGCCCTAGCAGTACCACTGAAAAATGTAGACGCTTGCAAAGAAAGGCTTGTTTTATGGCGCCGCCTTCACCTGTGTGCCCCTCTTGTTGACAGGATGTAATTTTGAGAGCGTGTTGAAAAGGTGTGCAGGGAGGCTCTATTTTGCAGTATTGGGCAGACCATCATTCACAAACGGTTTCACAATGGCCTGTCAACACGTCAATGCTGTTGTCGGTAAAAAAAAGACGACATCCTGAGCTCATAACTTGCCCCGCAGCCCAAGACGCAGCGCATCAATCTTGTATTGAGGGATCATGTGTGAGTGGGGACAGTGTGAGTGGGAAGTTGCCCGGGGCTAGTCTAATATTAGCAATGCCTCAAGAGCAAACATGCAGAGCCAACTAACCCTGACACATTTATATAGGAGTTGATGTTGAGTCAGCAGTTAAAAGCCCCATCTCTGTTGACTCCTTGATCCGTAACAACTGTACCAGGAAACAATAAAACCTAATTGAGTCATTCTTATTACTTTAACCCAAACTAGAAAATGAGTTACTCCAAAGCACTGTAACATATCTTCTACTATACAAGCCGTATGAAACATGGAGGTGATGTTAATAAACTCCACACCCCCCCCCCCCCCCCCCCCAATAACTCCAAACATGGAAAACTGCCAAGTACATCAGTGTTTGTCTCAAATCCCCCCTCGCCCCCGCCTCCTGTTCTTTCATGATGTTTTGTGTGGGATAGGCTCCATCTGGTTTTCAAAGTTTTCCCTGTGAGGCACGAACCGCAGTCTGTACCCTGCTGTGGAATATATAGACGTTTCTATCCAGCAGCAGGGCTAGCATGTCATTAGTCTCTTGAATACTACAGGATCTGCTGAAAAGCGTTTTCTTTTTCACATGGTGAGACACACAGTGGAACCCACTCACAGTCAATTTGGATAGCTATGGTGTACAAAGAGGGCCATTTAATGTTTAGAATAGCGGGATGGATATAAGCCTGAGACGGCCAGCAGGATGATACTTAAAAGATGTTAGATTGTAAGATGGTTGACGCTTGAAAAGCAATTTGAACAAGACACTTGAGGGGATAGTAACATCAGCAGCTCGATTAAGGGTGAAACAATAGATGGTGAGATGTATCATGCTATAAAAAATGTGAATCAGTGTATAAATCTGAATAAAGTAATACTTTAACAGATTAAATTCTCTGGGTACCATTTAGGTTTGTAAAACATTCATGCAACCCACCCAATAGTTGTTGATAAATGACTGTCTGGACCAAAGTAATGGACCGACCAAATAACCGCCATTGCCATCCTTAAAGCCATAGCCACCCGCATGGCTAAAAATCCAGTGAGCGGACCTTGAATTGGGATTGTTTTGTCAAACTTAAATTTCTGGACTTTGTGGAGATGAATTATTATGCCATTTTAAATGTGGTCATGAAACATGAACAACTATAATACATCGTTCTGTGATTAAACAGTTGCACCTTCTAAAACCTCACTGAATTATTAGGTTGCAAATAAATTCCCAGCTCCGGTCTGAGAGCAGGAAGAGGATTCCTGAATCAGTGCACACCGGATACAAGCAGCCCTCCCCATGAATCCAAACAACTTTCTCAAGCCCCTAATGAGGAACAGAGACAAATCTGGGAAGAATGGGAAGACAGGGGAATTCATTTCGATGCCACACCCCCTCAAGGTCTTAAGGACTAAGGACAGAAATGACTCAGGCCCCCACGCCCACACACATATATACACAGTAACGCAGATCATACACTCTTACTCTATCTTCCGTTGTGTTACACAATGTCCTGAGATTGAGGACAGTATACTTTCCTGATGAGTTTGAAGCACCAGGCCCTGGAAAATCCCTGAGTTTCCACATTCTCACTGGCTGCCGCTTTGGCTTACATATTCACAAAATACATCGGCCGCGCCGGCGCGTGCGCGCATATCTTTATTAATATCTCCCTGAAGATATGGCTGAAAAAGTAAAATAAAAACATCATCTCAAACTAGAGGTCCTCCTGTTTCCGGGGAATGTTCTTGTGATACTGTGAGTCCCTTACAGGCTTAGAAAACACTGTGAGAAGCAAGACCCAGAAGCTCCCCAGCTACCACTTAGCTTGTAAATAGTGCATAGAGTATATACATAGTGTGAAAGTAGTTTGTTATTATTGTTTTTATATTTACTTAATGGTTTGTTTGAAAAATGTTTTGTGATGCTTCCTCTTTTATTAGTATACATCCCATGAATCATTATATGTGGTTCAAAGTCTGCATTCAGTCTAATTTCCTTATGTTTTTTGAAAGTAGAGACAACATTTCTACCAAAAAGCGTCTGGACCAAATTTTATATTCGTCATGTTTTGTGCACTCCCCTACTGTGTTTTGGAAAAACCACTGCATTTTCTTAAGCTAAGGCTTAGGAGAAGCAATTTCAAGAGCCAAAACAACTCAACAGGATGACTAAAGGTTCTTCTTTCACACAAATTTCCAGGTTTTTCAAAAATCGCAATTCATTTTTCAGCATTTAAGCCAATTATTTATATACACAATGGTCTAGGACATAAGTAGACCTCAGAAAACAAAGGCCTAATGTGTTCTGAACATTTCCATATAAAACACTTTGGTATAATTTATCTTCTTGCACATTTGAAATAGGTATTTATAGAAATATGTAAAATCTGAGAAAATACCCCTAGACCTCAGAGGGTTAAAACAACAGCGCAACAGGCCTTATGCCATCTTTCCTTAGCAAAATACTATTTAACATTAGGTTGCAGACACTTTCCATCAAGTACGCATTTGCATTAAGGGAGCACCAGGCTACAGTAAGCCAGTTCCTGATTGGTTTAAAGACAAGAAAAAACACTGCCTGTCTCATGTTCAATTGAAAACACAATGGCACGCTCTTAAATCACTGATCAGTATATAGCAGTTCTACACCGAAAAGTGAGGCTATATTTTCAGTCCAACAACAGGAGATTAAGTAAAATGCTGAATGTCAGTTTTAAATGGCAATTTAGTTTAAACTTAAGCAGATTAATAACTCTGAGATAAATTGTTTTGTGAAAAGTCAAAGTCTAAGGTTTTTTGGGCGCCCTTAGCTCAGTTGGTAGGGCGTCCCCCCATGGGCCTCGGCCAGCAGCGGATCCGGGTTCGATTACAGCCCGCGGTCGTTCTCTGCATGTCACTCCCCTCCCTGCCCCATTTCAACTCTGTCTCTACACTATCAATAAAGCATAAAAAAAAATGCCAAAAAAATATCTTAATTTTTTTTTTTAAAAGTCGAAGTCTGGGATTCCATTGTTTACAAAAAGGAATTCATTATTTCTTGCCATTCCAAGTTTTTCTTTTTTGTAACAATATTCAAGTGAAACTGGCCAACCAATACTGTTATTAGCGGCTACATACATATGCCAAGACACAAACTGTGTGTGCATATGTGCTCTTTTAAACTTGGAACACGGTGCTGTTGGGGGTTCCCTGCTGTGGTTTTTATAGTAAGGTACCGGCTCTTTCCTGCCAAGAGGAGGGCGACGACAAACGCTTACTGCCACCGGGCAGACGGCTTAACATTTGTTTCCACTTCCAATTGGTTTTCAAGGGAAAGCGGCTCTTGATGTCTGTATTGTTCACAGTAACAGAGACTTTGCTCTTAAAATTATCTGCCATCTCTTTGTAAAAGAGAGATGAAAACCAACAACTATAAATAGAAGCCCCAATTAAAAATCACACCTCTTCCCATTTGTTGTTTGCCGATTTCTGTTGTGTCAAGTTCAACACTAACAAAGTAAAAGGTGGATGATTACTGATATGGTTTCAGAGTTTCTTGAAATTATTTAACCCTGCTATTGGCATGTTAACTGGCAAACTTGTTCTCAAAGTTATATCTTCCATTCAAGTCATCTTCACTCAAATCATTATTTAGACCATGTATGATGTTAATGCACGCTTAGTTTACAAAATTAACCCAATACATTTGAGCATAGAAAAAGCCATTTAGGATGGAGAGCAAAGGTGACGGTAGTAGTAGTAAAGTACTGTTACCAAATTATTTTTAAACGTAATTTTATACTTTGAAAGCACACAATTTTCTAGATTTTAAAAACAAAAAAAGACTTGTTAATTAGACATTGGCCTTATTATAGCTAGGGTATACTCATTAAAGCCAATGTCATTGGTGTAGTTTGAATTTTACACCAATCATATTGTTGTCCTTCTGAAGCTAAATGAATAATGTATCCCTTTAAGAGACGCTAAACCTCAATCATGAAAGTAGTAAGTGTAATTTTTGAATGCACAAAGGATAGTGCAAAGTGTTTTTCTCTAATGCATGTTTAAAGTCAAAGTGCATTTTGACCCAGTCACAGTCTAGCATTTAACCTAATAATTGGAATCCCATTAGCTAGTACATACTGCCTCTCCTCCTGCTGATCCACAGTGTATTAACTCCCCAGCATCTCACGTGCACACCTGTCCCCCATGGCCTGCTGCTATGGTAACCAATGTTCATTTTTTTCTTTCAGACAGCATGCAGACAGATTTTTAGCTTCCACCCTTCCTTTCATTTGATGTGAATCCATTATTGTTGTAACAAAGCAAGACACAGTTGTGCACTGATACGCTCAGATAACCCCCCCCCCCTCCATTTTCCAGACTTACACACACTAAAGCCCAAAACATAGACACACTTCTGAACAGACAGAAAAAGACACACAATAACACAGTCTATATAATATATAACAGCCATCTACGCATATTCATAGTTACCATATTTTTAGGTTCTTGCTCAAAATAACAAATTTGTGAAATGGAATGACCCTCTAGAAAATGAGATGATGCATCTGAATGGGTTTATCCTGCAAACAAACCGGACTTAATTTGATTAAATCAGCTTGAACTGCTGGCAGATTCACAACCATTCACACTAAAAAGAAAAGAAAAAAACAGCTGCCAACTTTCAATTACACAATAAGTGGTTTAGAAAGACTACTGCGTAGCCGTTTGCCTTTCACACGTTCTAATTCCCAAAGCAACGCAAGTGTTCCAGACACAACCTAACACACCATCTTTAATACGGCTGGTTTCCCCCCTTTAGTGCGTGAGTGAATGTGTTTCTGGTGCAGGCCCTGACATGTCACACTCACAGCCCGGAAAAGCTGTTAAAAGCACAAAGTGCAAAAAATCCCCCTTTCTAATCCAGCTATTAACACGAGAACACATTTCTACTGTACGGTACATATGACAGTTGCCTGGAGGTTCTAAATGGACATCTGTTACAAAAAAGAAGCACGCAAAAGCTGGCAGACGATTTGTCAGTTTCATTTATCTGACCATACAATGAAAATGAACTTCCTATGGAATATTGAGTGCCAGTTTCTATAAAGAAATGACAAAAAAGACTCTAAAAAAAAAGAACTGTATACATTTCACATATATGCCATCTGCTCTGTGGACTCTACATGGATGGAAACTAAACCACAAATGTTCGGCTATGTTGGCAGCTCTGTGGCTAACATCAGTATGATCACATGCTCACATTAGAAGGCGCTGACATGCTAATGTTTCATTGTTCCATGTTCACAATCTCAGTGTAGTGTCATTCCTTAATTAATACAGCTGAGGCTGATTGGAAAGGACTTTCATTTTGCTGGTCAATTTCAAACTATTGGACAAACTGAAATTTTGAGCTGATGATGTCACTGGGGAAAAAAAATCAAGGAATCATGAAAGTCATTAGCGCTTTTAGGAAACCTGCTATGTCTTTTTCAAGGGTATTTTGCCAGTCCATATGGTAGATGAGATGTTTCTCAGGATAAGTGAAAGATTTGAACTGCTAGGAAAGTAGGGGGATCACCAAAAAAAATAATCTAAAGAATAATATTGCTCTAGTTCCAATACCCATAGTGCTAATTCCAATTGTTGTCATCACTTAATAGACCAAACATTAAATGCCTTTGTAAAGGTGGGGGGGAGTGGAGGGGGGTGGACATTTTCAGGCTGTGGGGTTGCAGTCTCCACTCACCTGGAGCGATCAGGGGCTGAGCACTGACAGCTGTGACATGGCGGCTCATGTTTATAGCTCGGACTTCTGTGACTACTGCAGCGGCGTCGCCCTTCCTCCCTCCGTCAGATGAAGGGTCAGAGGAGCCTTGCTTCCCCCCCATGGCGGCCTGTGTTGCTTGGCTGGGGTTCTTGATGAGCGAGGCGGGCTGGATGGGCACAGGACTCTGCTTCAGACTGAGAGCGTGCAGGGTCTGAGTCTGAGTGGAGGACGAGGTCGCCCCCTGCTGGCCTCGGATGGCCAGATTCTGGACCTGATTCTTATTAGGGGAAATTATTGATTATAAATGTGGGTTATCATATAAGTATTATATTGAGTATGACCCTATCTAGCCTATGATGTTAATGTTTACTAAAAAGTATATGTGTCATTTAGTGACAATATCCGCTAAACAAGCCACTGTACCTGTAGGGAGGCGTGCGTGGAGCTCTCTGACTGGACAGCCGTCACTGTGGCCGTTGGAGTGAAGATGAGCTGCGGGGAGAGAGGCACTGCCCGGCCCAGGCTCCTGGCCACCTGCACCAGGTTATTCTGCTGAGCCTGGGAAGCATCACCACACACGCACAGACAGTGACAGAGAGACACACAGAGAGAGAGACAGACAGACAGACAGACAGACAGACAGACAGACAGACAGACAGACAGACAGACAGACAGACACAGAGAGAGAACTGGATCAACCACAAATTAGTTCTTGATTTGATTAAGTTAAATAAAGCTGAAACGCCCAGAGCATAATTATATAGAAAAAAGGATCATCAAGATAACCCTATTGCACACAAGGATCATGTGAATTTAAGTTCAAACAAACCATTTTCATGTATTTTGAACAGAGTGTGATCCAACATTGATCGTATTCCTGCCATAGAACTACACTCAAATGTGTCAATTCAATCTTAAAATGTATCTTTGATGATAACCAACATTGTTATACTAAACATACACTGTGTATACCTCTAATTGGTGTATGTGTGGGGGAAAAAACTAGTACAAGGAAATTAATGTGTAGGGCTAAATTCAAATCATATGCACTAATTTAACTCCAGATGACTGGACCAGAAATAACCTCCATGGCAATCTACACTGACAAATGTGTTTTGCTAGAAGCATCTCACAAATCTGACAATGCTCTGTACTTGGACATAATGAGTTGGCAGGAACCGGCTGTGTGCCAGCTGCACAACTGACGGCAAATTGAAACCGACAACACAGCCACAGCCAGCTGCACCAAAAATAGGCCAATAAGGAGTTCCTTTCCTCCAGCGACTCCGTTTAAAAAAAAGGACCTAGGAGCTACAGTCGAGGGAGCACCTATGACCTCCAAAATGTGATTTCCGAGCAATCGTGCACATTTAACACATCTCCCTCTGTGTTTGTAATGAGCCCTCTGGGGCCATACAAATTATCCTGAAAGATGAGAATAAATCACACCGTTTACTACAGTGGAATAAGTATGCACATATGCATGTACCAATCCCAAAACACACATTTAAGCCACCACAGGAAAAAATATGAGCTGGAGCTTATTTATGTATAAAAAGGAGTTTGTTTGTGTATTTATGCATACTCCTGTAAATGTGCTAGTGGCTATGCTCCTTGTGTCTGCAGTCTCACCATCTGTGCGCGCAGGTACATCTGGGCCTGGCTCGCAGTGAGAGTGGTGCTAGATGGGCTGCCCAGCAGAACGGCCTGCTGGGTAATACTGGTGGGGGTGGAACTAATGCTCTGGGCCCGACTGATCAGCTGAGCAGCCGCTGGGGAGGTGGAAAGGTTGATCTATGGGGAGAAGATGAACAAGATATTCAGGATTAACACAAGTTCCTTTACACCACCGATATCTACGTAAACACACCACTTTCCTTTAAACAACGCATTGAAATGAACATTTTTAACGACTGAATGTTATCAAAGGCCATTTTAACTTTTCAAAAAGCAAAAGAGAGGTATCAAAGCTCACAGAGCAGCTTGTGTGCCCAGTTTCCCTTTAGTACCTTGGTGTTAAAATTGGGATTGATAATCAACAAGGCAAAGCAAACTTTAACATTTAACTTTTAAATAATCTTAGAGGAGACAGGCCCAACACTAAACGTGCACTTACCGTAGCCTGAGTAGACCCTGTTTGTTGGGATGAAGTGCCGTTCTGTGAAGAGCTTTGGCGTCCAGCTGCGATACTGGCCTATCACCGGGCGAAAGAGACGGGAAGGACAGAGGTAAACTCAACATTTCTTCTTGCAGGGGGTCAAGAAGAGCAGCATGACTGTTACACTGTGATAATGACTGACTGGTGTTATGGTTGGTTTAGCTGACCTGCTGTACAGCGGCCAGACTCTGGAGCTGAGCGGTGCTGATGTTGTGCTGCTGCTGGAGGGCTGCTGTTTGTAGCATCAGATGCTGCTGCTGAGCGGCGTACATCTGCTGCAGGTACTGTGCTGCTGTGTTAGGCTGTCTGTGTAAAGCCTGCTGGAACACCTGTATATATACACACACAGAAAGAGACATAGCTGGCTGAGCAAGGCAACATCCACATAAAAAGAGCTTGAATTGCCTATATTAAATTTTCTACATCAATACAGCAGTCCCTGCACCTGTAGCGTGTGTGTGTGTGTTCGTGTGTGTGTGTGTATCTGTCCCTTTCCTTCATTCACACAGCTGCTTCAAACTGTGCACATCTCATCCACATAAAATAAATGTCACTAGTGTGTACAACACTGCCTAAGGTTTAACATGGCATTTGCAGTGTTCAAAACTCGCAACAGAATCACATAATGTGCTCGTAGCATCTCACAATTCACAACTTGTATGAAGGCAAAATGTGAGCACGCAGTCAAGATGCAGAAAGGAGCAGTTAACACAAAGCAAGTAAAACCAGCATTTGCAGCCTGAACTCATCTGGGTTTATGCAAAACTGTTACTGAAGCCAAAATGTTTATAATTTATCAACATTGCAATACAAGCAGACTGACATAAAAACTCTGTCCCTCAATTATTGTCTGCAAAAAAAATAAAAAAGTTTTATCGATTCCTCTAGCTTATTCTAACAGAGCTAAATGTCTAGCCTCTCATCACCCTCTCCCTCTACAAGTGCACCTTGTTGCCAAGTAACCAGATAGCACATTGACCTGTGGTGGTATGATAGATCCATCCAGACCCACACCTCTTGGAATGAGGGTCAAATTAGCAGAGATGCACCGCAAGCATGCATTCAACTAATACTGCCCAGTAGTCATTCATACTCAGAGGGCTTCATGGTGACAATAGCGTTCGCCTTTTTAAGTGTCAGCAGGCCGAGCAGAAGAAAAGGATGGCTGAAACAGAAACCCTGCTGTCAAAGCATCAGCACTAAAAGGTGTGTGAACCTTATTCAGGCAGAGGGTAAGCCTGTGTAGAGGCTTATCCACGGGGCAAAAGGTCAAGAGCACTAAAGCACAGAAAACATTCCTCCCTTCAACTTGGGACACATCCTGTGAAATTACCCATTTCCTTCATCGGTATAGTGATCAGGCAGACAAGCGCCTACAATCAATTCGGTAACTTCCATAAAGAGATCGAACACGAGGGAAAAAAACGGTGGCTTTATTTACACCAACAGAGGGCAAAAGAGAAATCAGCAAGGAGCTCACCTGCACTGTTTGTCGGTCAGGTATCCCACTGTAGACAGATATCTGAGGCACTGCCTGTCGTCCTGCTGTAGTGCTACTGGAAGTGCTGCTAGAGTTAATACTACTAATACTGATAGCGCCCCCTCCACTGGGAGTGGTAGCAGTAGTATTGGTATTAGAGGTGCTGCTGCTGCTGCTGCTAGCTGTGGTGCTGGAGGAGCTGGTGTTGGTGGTCCCTGTGTTGTTAGCCGTGGAGGCAGGGGCCCCCGGCTCACTCTCCATGGTGCCCTCTGCTCTCCGAACCTTTGACCCGCGGCTCTTCTGAATGGCTCTCCTGTGCCTGGAGAGACAGAGAGAAAAGGAGGGGCACGTCATGAGAAAAAATGTCACACTTTTCTACCTTTCTTACACCGAAACCTAAGAGAACAGTCGAAAAATGTGTCTCTTTAGATTAAAAAATGTACAGTGGAAAAGCACAGATCCAACTGAACATCACAGCTGTGAGACCAGCGACACAGATAAAATGTCAAGGAGGAAATTAAATTAGATCTGATTAATAAATCATACAGGAAATGAAAGGGAGCCTGTTAGAGGTAAGACCCATAGGGCTGCAACCAATGATGCATTTCTCTTGAGTGATCTGATGATTACTTTTGTCACAAGTATAGTGACCACTAGCTCAAGCCGATCTGTTAATAAAGTAGGTTTGATGTGACCAATTAAAACGCAAAAACATTCAACTTAGAATCATATGAACAAATGAAAAGCATAGATTACATCACAACTGAGTGTATGGTATTTTTTGATAGAAAATCTAATTAATTGTCCTTCAATTAATTAAATTATTGTTTGTGGCTTCAACAATTGTAAATCAAATGTTGTTGCACCATATGACATGTTGAACAAGCAAACACCTTCCAAAACGTTCTGTAACCTAAATGCAAGAAGGCTTAAAAGGTGCTTTAAGTTCATTCAATATTATCGAAGTAAGCTGCACATATGTATACTTTATGGGGTAAAATGTTTGATTTTAAGCAGAAGGAAACGGCATTTAGGGATTTAAAAAAAGAAGCAGAAAAATTACTTAGATTACTTGTAATACTAAATTATGTTTAGAGCTGAAACAATTAGTCAATGGATTGACAGAAATATATTCAGTTATTATTTTATCAATCTATTCATCTTCTTTTTGAGATTCAGTCTGACCAACCAAACAAAACACTCTCTTTCCATTCTTACATCTTAAATTACTCTCTTTTAAACCAAACATGTAACATATGAGTCATATACATTTTTTTTGTTGGGTCATATTACAATGTCAGTCACACAAAATATTTTTAAAGCTTCTGAAAAAGGAATCTTTGTCTTTTAATTACTTATCTGATCACTGTATTCATGGTTTCATTCAACCTCCAAATATAGTCTAACATGATAAGTCTACCTGTCATGCTTAAATCACGCCTAGGAGAGGAGCTTTCATTTGGTCTCAATGCTGTAAAATACAACATGAAAGTAAAGTCCTGCTGTACGACATACGCTGGGAAATAAACACATATGTTAAAGACTGCTTAACTTCATGTATAAATGTGTAAGAGAAATATTCATCAATCTAAGTTAAGTAGCCTGTTCAAATAAACTACTCCAGCAGTGTTCTAGGGATACAGGGAAAAACTCGGCTCCTGGAACGCTGTGCTATGGGTCTGACTCCATTCACCAAAAAGAACAGAGCTGGTTAGAGATGCACACAAAAAATGCTGTTGGGGAAACTAATAAAACCCAGTGAATTTAACATAAAAGGCAGCGTGGCTTACTTACATTAATGGCCCCTTTTAATTGCATGTTACACACTGGAGCGTTTCACATAAACAAGAACACACACTCGCATATTCTTTGAAAGTTAATTGGGAAGGCAGCAGAGGCTGTTCTCCCACGCACCCACTCCCACCAAAAAGCCCCCAAACCATGAAACAAAAGCCATGTTGTTGACTTTAATACAAGTATCGGCCTAATTGTTTCCCAAGCTCTATAGATTTCAATCTCCTTCTTAACACGTTATGTGTCTAGAACTTGTTAACAAAGAGTTTTTCACACTTCTGAATCCATTTTTTCTTGTCAGTCATGAGCAGGGAGGACAAAATTACAAATGATATAGACACCTTCTATAAAAGCTTTTTTTAAAAGGTTGGTCCCTTGGTGCTGCGCTATCCATTAGCACAGGAGGAAAAGGTTTTAAACTCCCCAGGCAGATGAGATGGAGGAGGCCACAGCTGATAAGATGCAAATAGGATGGAAAGGAGTGTTGAGGCAAAAAGGCAAATATGAAGTTTTATTAAAAAAGGATAGAAAGAAAGCTCAGAGGTATTTGATGAAGTGGAGCTTTTATAATTTATAGAACAGGGAGAGAACAAGAACTCATCAAGAACTTGAGATGCTTGTGGTGTAGGGAAGGGGGATTAATGTGTGTGTGTGTGCGTGCGTGTGTGTGTGTGTGTGCGCGTGAGTTAGGGATTCAAAACAGCATGACAGCTGATGTAACAGAGCTGAAAAGAGAGGCCAAAGCTGTGAGGATTGAATTTCTAGCCTTGAGGTTAAAAGGTGTGTGCATTAAGTTAGAGAGGGGGCTGGATGGAAAAAGTAAAAGAGCAAGTGAAGGTCGAAGGTTGAGTGAGCAAGTTGAGAGTTTTAAATGGGTCGGAGTGGAAAGAGGGAGTGATGGAAGTAATTAAATCAGAAGCAATGCTGCCGCCATGCCACAATTCTTAAGCTATTTCCTCCTCCTCCTTCTCATTATTCCTTTGAACGGATTAGGAGCAAACGCAAAGCTCTATAGCCCACTTATGCTACACAGCAGACTTGGAAACATACTGCAATCTTACTAAACCATCCGTATTCAAAAAGCAAAGGCAGAACAGCCCTAAAGAGCCGAAAAAATTTGAATAAACAAATAGTCACTGAATGAGAACAAGGCTGGAATTTGAATTATGGGGTATTAATTTTGTACCCTACATGTTTCAATTAAAAACGACAGAAAACAGAACATATCTTGTCAATAGTGAAGCAAGAAAGCCTGGGGTCATTCGAGGATACGAGACAATTTACATAAACCATCTACGTCAGCAGAAAACCCCCCAAAATGGAGACTGTTGACAGAAATTCAATTTAAATCAAATATTAAAACTAAAGGAAAACTGTAAATTCCCCAAAACAAAGGAACAATACATTTACATTAAGGAATGCCTGTCTTGAATTTCAAATTTCATATCTACACAATTGCGGCAGTGAAAGAAGCTGAAATCCTGTCAGACAGAGGGGCTTTCTGGTTGTAAACAAAGCACCCCGGCTGCCAAAGCCTGCCTGCCTGTGTGCAGTCATTAGCCTATATCCCATAGTCTGCTTCCCATTGCTTCCTCATGTGTGGAGGGGGGGGGAGGGATCCCCTCTGGTAATGATGCCTTCAGTGAGTCCCTGTCTCAGTGGCGTCACCCACCAATCAGTAAAGGGGTGCCATTGAGAAAACCCCCACTCCAATCCTAAACCCGATTTCCCCATCTACAATCAAGCTTTGGGATGTGTTTTGGTGAAGCCAATGCGTTTGAGAGCACATCAAAGCAGCACCAGTATCCTGTAATGCATTGCAAAGAGCTAGTCAACACGATAACACAATTTCTGCTCTCTGCTCACCCCAGAAGAGAACATAATGATCTACTTGTGTTGGCATTACAAGACTGCATGGAACCGGCTGTCAGTTTGTGTCTAGAGAATCTGCATAGCCTGCAGGAAGATGAGAGCTGTTAAGAGACTGTCAGACAGACTGGCTGTCTCTACACAGCTTAGATCACAGTAAGAAAGTGCACTAGCCTCCATCAGTGTTCACCCTTCAGTGCACATATAGGAAAACTCTGATGACCCACATTAAATACACCACAAGAACGCACTTGTCAGATGCAAAAAATCAATTGATGTGTGATAATGGATTTAAATGCATCTGCAGAGAAATGTATAACTGAGTGTGTGTAAGTGGAGGGGAACTCAGCTGCTGAAACAAAGCCCCCTAACCCTGGTGCTCCTACCTCCTCCGACCCCCCCAACGCGATGCAGGGGTATGATGCCCCATCCCCCGGGAGCGTGCTGTCCTCCTGCAGGATGTTGCTCTTCTTTGTCTGCCTGTCTGAGTGGCTGGCTGGCCGGCTGGCTGAATGACTGAATGAGTGAGCGTGTGCGAGCGTGTTTTCCGTGCTGTATTCCAAACCCCCAGCCGCTCTCGTCTACCCCCAACTCACAGCGATCTCGACGTCCCAGCATCAACACCACCACACTCCACCAACCAGGCCGCGGCCTGCCTCCTGATTATGTGGTATCCTAGCAACAGCCAACGGGGTGCCTATGGAATCCCCGTGCACAGCCACATGCTGATTGGACAACAGGATCCTCCCTAATGAAGATGATGGTAATGATTTTACTCTCTCCCCTCCCCCTCTGCTGTCGTCTGAATACAGAATTTATAAAAAAAAAAATGCATAGACCCTTCAACATAATAAAGGTATAGGCTGTATCCATCCACTGAATTATTTATTTTGAAATGTAACATCTATGGTATGGTTGAATTTCAGATAGCATGCTCTTCATTTAGTCTAGGTCTGGGCAGCTCCATTGCAGTGCCTCAAATGTAAAGGCTCAGGGCTAAGGAATGGGTTTCAAACCATTCATAGAAAAAGCCCATTTCCACCAATAAATCGCAGCTCTGAGTGGGCCAATTTTATATCATAACATTCAGCAAAGGACAGGATCAGTGACTTAAGGTCAGACTGAAAATCTAACCCATTATCTTACTAGCAGGGCAGTAATCATCATCAATTTTGTGACAAGACTACTGATGCTTGAAAGTAAAAAAGAAAACAAAAAAAGAAGAAGAAAGATAATAATTGTGAGCTGTGAAGATGCCCATTACCCAGTTATTGCCTATTATGTGAGGTGGTGGTAGATTACATATTTGACCAAATGTACCCTCATCCCACTAAAGTGGCAACATTAAAGCATTTACTCAATTTCAGAGATCAAATCTATGCCGGGGCTTACCAAGTCGCAGCAGGAAAGCATCAAACCACCTATTTATAGCAGTTTAGGAAATGAAATGCAAAACAAAAGTAGAAAAATTGCGATCTGCTCATAAACGTGAAATGGGATAGCTCTGCGGATGAATTCAAACCTCTCAATAATGACAATAAAATGTGTTTATTTGGAATAGGCTAGATAAAACCAGAGGATAATGGCATACTTATGGTCGGCCCACCTCACATTAACATGCCACCCAGTTGTCTGGCTGTATGAAATGTAGCCATTTGAATCGTTTTTCTGGTGCAATGTGGTATTGATTGGGGCCATCCATGCATGATCCTCATTGATTATTATCTTCTCATTAGCATATAGATAAGCTGGCGGCGCAGCCAAAAGACACAAGCCTCTGGTCTCACACTTGGCTAATAGAGCTGTGCAGCAGATGGGCAGTCAAAACAAGAGGGAAATAGTAGTTTGATATGAGCTGCTTGATGATGGCCCTAAGCATTTGAAAGGCCAAGACCCCAAACCGGTCTGAGATACTAGAATAAACAGAAAGCGGTTGCAGTGAAGTGGAGCATACGTTGTGGTTCAACAAGGGATTTAAAAAAAAATAAACTCCGCCCTCTGTTCAAAGGGTATCCAAGCTCATTATCAATTTCAAGAACGCCAGCGCCGGCCTAACCAAGGTCTTTTGGGGAGTGCGGTTTAAAAATAAATTATCCGGGCACCATATGAGTCTTTCTTTTGGAATGCACTTAAAAAAGTTTGCCCGAAAAATATATCAACTCCACACTCATTAAGATCCAGCTTTAAAGTTTCAAATGAAAGAAAAGTTGACTAGGACAGTTGACTTGTTCTTGCTACATACACAAATGTGAGGATTCGTTTGAGATCATTGAAAATGTAATTCCTTTTTAGGATTTTAGATTGATGGTCAGGAAAAACCATCGACTTGAAAATTGAAAAAAGTTCTCATCAATGGGTGAGAGGACGGTTCCAGCCCTGTGAACCTCAACGGTAAAAGTCAGCGACCACATCCTGTGCTTTAAAGCAACATTTCCTTGGTGACGCTGCGGTCATCCCCCCCTGAGGCTGATGATGGCTGATGGGGATTGTCCAAACAGAGCAAGCAGGCCACGGCCTTTGTTAGAGTATGTAAGACAAGAGATACCCTCTGATCCAGAGGCAAGATTGGCCTGGAAACTGTAATTGAGCCATGTCTCGGCCGGACCTGAGTAGACCGACACAAAGACACTCTGGCTGCTTTCCAGGTTAAGTGTGCTGAACGCGTGTGTGCACAATTCCAGCACACACAGAGACTCAAGCTGGGAAGATACAAAAAACCCCTCACTTGACTCTACCCAGTAAACGGTGATCTTGCTCTATTCAGGTTTATTTAGTAACGCCTTAACTGTAAGGGTCAGATTGCTCCATGAGATGTAAAAAAAAAAATTATAATAATTGCGGTTAATGACTCTCAAAATAAACATGGGAGAAGTAGATAGAAATGCACAGAGACAGCCTGGAGGAAGGAAGCTGACTGTCGATAAATGGTTATCCATGTAATCTATAAATACCCCAGTTTAATAGTTCCAACATTAAAGTGTGCAGATTAGCAATACATTTCAATTTAGACTGCTCATATCTAGCAGTCTCCCAGGCATTACTCCCATGCGGTGAATCAACGAGAGGGGGAAAAATAGGTCAGGTTGGTATGAACCGAGATGAGCAGCAGCACAGAAAAATGCCCTGCTTCTCTGCTTTTATCAGAAGGAAGCACATTCAATTTCAGCAGTGATAGACTCCAATTTTATTTCATGTTTCCAAAAGGATAACGAAAACGAGTGTTTATTCCTTGAGATGTATATGGCCTAGAGATGACTGTCCACAAAATGATTGTGTCTTGTTATCCAATGGGGACTTGTAAAATGTAAGACTTTCTGGGGCGCTCCGGTGGCGTAGTGGGTAGGTTGCATATCAAATGGACTCAGTCTCTGTCGCAGTGGTCGCGGGTTTGAATCTGACCCGTGGACCTTAACTGCATGTCACGCCCCCTCTCCCCTTTTCCACTCTCTGACTTGAACTGTCAAATAATATTTGGAAAACACACAAAACAAATCTATAAAAAAAACAACGTACATTCAATTTATTTCCCCCCGATAATAAGCTTTCTTTTTCATTTGCAAACTTAACATAACAAATACAGCGCATTCTGATAGTGGTAAAATGATAGAAACTGCTGGTAAAACACAAGGTGACTCCACGCCACGGCCAACCTTATAATCTAATGAGCCTGTTTTCTGAGCTGCATACAAAAGGTCATCACTTGGTCAAAGCCATCTTGACCTTAGATGACATTTTGTAAATGTTGTGTAGTCCTCCTAGGTTACTTTAAATAACTAAAGACTTTGAAATTATATTTTTTTGTATTGACAGTTTTCCATGCTAAGTGAACTATACAGCGTTGAGGGAATGAATCTGTTAATACATTGTCTTCATTCATTCATTCAAACTGATGAAAGCTATAAACCGAATAGAAATGCAGACGTCAGACATCTACAAACCAATCAATGTCCAGTATAGGGAGACACAGCCCACATAGGTGATGACAACAGGGTGTAGGTGTACAGTACACGGAAAGTTATTTAGTGTGATTGCAAAACTGCAACGTGAAAACATCCATAAGTGGATCAAATCTGTACAGTGGATAACAAAAATAAACCTTGGTTCGGACTAGGGCTGGGCGATATGACGATATCATATCGTGGACGATATGAAAGTGTCTACCGGGAGAGATTTGGCCATACCGTTTATATCGCGGAGAAAAAAAGTTAATGTGGCGGGAGCATAGATGGAGCGGGAGGCAGCTGTCCCTCCGAGTCCCTACAGTTACAATGCAGTTACACCGCCGCGCCACACGGGGGCTCTGCAGCCGAGTTCTGGGCTGCAATACAGCTTCTCTACCCGCAACAGAAGAAGCCTCATCTGTTGCTCTAGCTGTCTAGCTCGTGGGCTGTGTCTTGATTCAGGGGTTGCGGTCTTGGAACCGGCCTCGTAGGCTGCATTTGAAGACCGATTGCGTCATAGCGGCGCGCAAAGGCTGTCCCATTTGCAAGGCTCCTTGCAAGGCTCCTCATATGCGGTCGTGAAATGCAGCCTTCGTTTCACGGTTTTGAAGCAGTTTTGAAGGCTGCATCAGATGTATCCTTCGTGGCCCAACATATCCCAAGATTCATTGCGTTTTTTTCAGAGATTGCATAAAATAAAATAAAAAATAACAAAACAGCAACGTGTTGCTCCATCTTCTTAACTTTTATCATCCTTTCTTTTTTTCTTGTACTTTTTTTTCTTTTCGTCTGGTAGACAACTTATTTTTCTTTTTTCCTCCGCTGACAGGGCTGTCTCCGTTGGCAGCAATCAGGGTTGCTAGGCAGCACAGGAGCGGCGAGTCGTCACGCAAGGTTACGTAAACCGGAAATGCTCGTAAACGGAGACCTGCGGAGACCGTCTCGATTAACAAGGCTCATTGGCCTTAAAACCGGCCTTAAAATCGGCCTTCATAGGCTATAGCCTTCATAGACCGCGAGACTGCGTCCTACCAAGTGCGTGGTCTCTGAATCAAGACACAGCCGTGGTCTAGCTTCGGTGCGCCGTTGTGGTGCCAAAAAGTGATCGGCCGCCGTAAAGTGATTTCAGCCGCGGGAGCGCTGATAGGGCAAGATAGGGCTTGAGATCAATTTCTGGCAGCAAGAAAATGGCTGAAATATCTTATATTTGCCCATTTAAGGGAGTTTCAGCTGGTAATATACACTGGATATGATATAATCTATTTAATGTGCTGCGCATGAATGTTAACTACTCATTTTAAGGCATATAAAACATGTCAGTATCAATATAGGGCTTGAGATCAATTTCTGGCAGGAGAAAAACGACTCTGTGTTATATTTTTGCTTTAAAACGTATTACAGCTGTTAAAAGAGACTGAATTTGTTCTTATCTACCCCATATAGCCCACATGAATATTATAATGTCAGTTTGGAGCAGAAATATCATTTTAACTACAAGATTCGGCTTCAGATCAATTTCTGGCAGCAAGAAAACGACTGAAATATCTTATATTTGACCATTTAAGGGTGTTTCAGCGGGTAATATACACTGGATATGATATAATCTATTTAATGTGCTGCTCATGAATGTTAACTACTAATTTTAAGGCATATAAAACATGTCAGTATCAAGACAGGGCTTGAGATCAATTTCTGGCAGCAAGAAAACTACTGAAATACCTTATATTTGACCATTTAAGGGAGTTTCAGCTCGTAATAGACACTGGATGGGATATAATCTATTAATTGTCATACTCGTGAATGTTTACAACTCATTTTAAGGTATATAAAACAAAAAGCAGGATAATTGACCCACGGTACACATAAACAAATCAAAAACCAATAGCTATATGCCTGCCTTAATCACGTTATTTTATTTCACCTTGATGCACAGAGAGCCACCAAAAACGGGGTCGATCCCCGTACAACGTTGATGTCTGGTCGCCTTAAAATACATGTATGTGTTAATACAGCGGACAATAATCCTGTAGTGCTATTGAGTAGTATGACTGATCAGAAATTGCTGCCGCACACACGTTTCGAGGCGATATAGCCCAGTTTAAACCTGTGCGCCCTCCCGCGGCTGAAATCACTTTACGGCGGCCGATCACTTTTTGGCACCACACCGTCACTAAAGTTAACAAACCAACTCCGTGTCACGGTGGCAGAGCAGCTGGTTTTAACGGTCAAAAATGTCATCGGGCAAAGGAAACTTGCTTGCTGCTTCAGCGTGCTGTTGCCGTGACGCAGAGTTGGCTTGTTTTAAGCCGCAAACTACATGGGTTAGCTCTCGTGAGCTAGCTGGCTAATAATGACATCTTTAGCCTACTCAGGGCTTCACCCCCGTGCTGTTATTGTTGGAGACAGTTTTATGTAACTTTAAAACATGTCAAACTTGAAAATATTATTTGTGTTGAAGCTGGAGTTAAAGTATTACCAGACATTTGCTCACTAGTTAATTTTGACAGCTTTTTTAAATGAAGACGAGCAAATACTGCAGGAAAATTCAAGTCTTTCATTATTTTGATATAGGCTACTATCAATTGGAAAATGTAGGCTCTTTGGTTGATGCTGTCATTTTTATTTTGCGCTGACTGACTAAAGCCAGACTGGTGTGGTATTTTGCACCAGTTTCTCTTTTGTATGGAAATTTAAGTTCCAAGCAAAAATTTAAATAATCTAATGTGATTACAGTTCAGTACGGTTATTGTAATCCATTGAATTTTAAGGAAAAATACTATATCGTGATATATGTCCATATCGTGATATAAAATTACCTATATCGTGATATAAGATATGGTCCATATCGCCCAGCCCTAGACATGGTGTGGACTTTTCGGTGTGAAATCACCCTTTCTGCCAAAATCTCACCGCAGATGCCTAAAAAAACTCACTGCTTTACTTTACAATGTATTGTATATAAACACTACAGTTGCCTGCCATCACTTGGGATGGGATAAGCATTGATTACGTTAACGCTAAATCAAGAAAATATTATAGATACTTTTTTTTCCATTAGGTGGATCATTGGCCCTAACCTGCACCATGTTGACTGAGCTTTTTATGCAATAAAAAAGGGAAACTCTGGTCTGTTCAATCACCACAATTTTGTTTTTATTTTGATCAGTACACAGTTGGCAGTTGGAAACAACAAGTATTCAAACCGGGCTCATAATTGTCACATACAAAAAAAGATTGTCTATAAACATAAAAACGTGCACCCTTCTAATTGTGTCAGTCATCTAATTATGATACTAGCAGAAAATAATAAAGTTTTGTTTCCATAGGTGCTCTGATGGTAAAAATGATTTCCTGAAATCATGCATCGCACACTTACCTACAAGTTGTAGTACCTAACTAAAAATAGAAATGCTGGCTGATGCTGGTACTGAAACAGGCACGTCTATCGTACGGGAACACATCTGGTCAGTATCTTGCCAACATAAGCATGCCCAGGTGTGCTGCTTTTGAATGAGAAAGAGAGCAGTCCAGCTATTCATGATTGTCTATTAGAGATGTAGTGCCCAGGCAAGTGAGTGGCTACAGATGAGCGTATTGGGGCCATCTCGCATGTAAACAATCATAAGCCTAGACAAAACATGACATTGTGTGGTTTTCACTCTCATGAACGCAATGAATATACTAATCAGAATTGTCATAACAGTCTGATAAACCGCACAGCACAATTAATTTGAAAAACAGCTCACAGCATTAGGCCACGTGTGGGCTGTGATAATAAATGTGCAAGTAATTGTCTCTGGCTAATTATCCCAGGCTGTGTGATCTCACTCTATTCCGTAATAACATATTGCCATGCTTTTAGGTGGATAATGCAAGCAATTAACCCTAGAAGCATTAGAAAAAATGCACATGTTTACTGAGCATGTGGCTGCTTTTCATTCTTGAAATAAAGAGAATTTTTATAGGATGCTATGACCCTCTTAATAATAAGAGTGCAGATAACATGAGAAGATGCATTGCTCACCATAGGCAACAATTGTAGGTGCATTTTTGTCATAGTAACATTGTCCAGTTAAGAAAAACACATAGGAACAATGCAACCTAAACGTGTCCATTCCAATAATTGAAATGTCTCAGCTGTCTGACACTTTTCATAGGGTTTGACCACTCAGTGATTCCATACAGTGATAAGAAGGTGTATAATGGAAAACGTTGGTATCGTAACAGCTAAAGTTCCTACAATTGCAAGACAGACACACACACCCATACAGTGCGCTTAAACACACAAACTGAAGGGGAGGTTAGCTATGGTGTTATTTTGACCATAATGGCATTATTCCTGTGGAGCATTGGGGGCCATCCTTGGTGATGACCTACACCTGTCAAAATAAATAACCTCTCCTCTCTGACAAAGGTCAAGACCTGTGGGACCAAAGTTCCTCATGAGAGCACCTAGCTAACTTTAGCAACCACGTTTAATACCACAAGACAACGGAAAAACAAGACAATCTGAAGAGAAGATGCTATTACCGGCCAGGACACTTAGGCTTATTTACATGTTTTACTCACGCACTGATTTTCACTCTGATATCTGGCACGGAGTTCTGTTACATTGTTGCTAACTGTAGCGCTACTTGTGTTGATATCCGTCACCATGTCGCTGTTATTAGGCTGTAACAAGCTGCGTGACGTTCAGCAGGTTCAACTAAAAGCAACGTTATAGCAATACAGCTGGAGACAAACGGTGCAGCTGCTGTTGTTGTTTTGGGGGCCGCGAGGAGACGTTAGCAAGTAACCTCGCGCGTTCCGACACACACTGCTACTGACCCCTCGTGCCAAGCATGACAAAAACACATACAGGAACAAAAACACCGTTTTGCAAAGAAACACACAAGAGACGACATCGCCTTACCGTTACCGTAGCCTTCGCAGCCTCTCGCTCTCGCTCTCGCTCTCTCTCTCCCTTTGCTGTTTTTTCCCGTTTTCCTACACCATTTCTTGGATGGTTCACTGTGTCAGAGCAGCGAAAGAGCAGAGCAGGGCCGGGCCACAGCAACTATTTTCATTTGCATTCCAAACTTGCAACGTGACGTGAACGCGACCAATGAGAGTGGAGTGTAATGTTTTAACCCCACCCCTTTACCTGTCAATCAACAGCCCCCTCCCTCCTCTCTTGTTCCACGCGCCTGTCAAGTGGCGACTGCTGTCTTGATCTCCATGGTAACAAAAGGGACTTAACCCTTGCACTGTGTCGAAGTTGTAGCCTACTTAAGCGATACTAAAGTGAGTGTTTTCAAGCACCCCATACATTAATATATGTTATCAGAGATAAAGGGGACCAGAGCATAGTCTATAGCCTATGTGACACTGTGTTACCCTTCTTGAAAACCGCTTATTTTTTTATCTCCTCCTGCAAGGTCAGAGGTCAGATGAGGATCAGCAAAACAGAGCTGGTAAAGATTCAAGCCCTTTGTTCCAAGTTGCATAGCATACTTTTCTTTTAAATAGGCTATTGGGGTATTTTTGGCATGCCTACTCCATGTTGTACGAAATAGCATGGAAGAAGGTCTATGTGACACACACCCGTTTTGGTGCACTTGGGGCACTTTTGGCTGTTCTTTCTCCTGCTACAGTTTTTTCTTGTTTTGTTGAGCTTACATTTTGCATTGGGGCAGTTTCATAATGCTTACTAAAACATACAAGGTAGGATTTACTGTCATTCTCTATGAAGGCCCATGCAGTACTAGCATAGCCTAGGGAAGGATGTTGCTTCAAGATTTCCGTAATATGACTTTTTTGGAGTGTCCATGAGAATCTCAATTAAAAATAGATTTTGCTACATTATGATTACTATGCCAATGTCCCTCCCTCCTTTGTTGCTCTGTCGGATGTTTCTCCCTTTTTTCCTTTAAAGTTTTTTTTGGGGAGTTTCCTTATACAAACTGAGGTTGACATTATAAAGCAAAATAGTAATTTTGAACCATTCTAATTTGACTAGAAAAAAACTAAAAATATTAATAACATGTTATTATGTTTTAATGGTACACACAACGCTTGGCTGGTTTTTACTAATAACAGAACCATATTTTGAATTCTAACCACCCCATGAACACAAAAAAATACAACATTTTCGTATCTAACTCCAAATTATTGTAATATGTATACAAATTTGCATCAAATGTATCTGGTCAAAGGGTAATGTATTGAACTTTTAAGTACCATATCAGTTGTCAGAAATGTGCATAATCCCTGAGTCTCATTTCATACTAATGTATTGACCATTGTAAAGATACACAGTATGGGCCTCTCTCTTTACATTTTGTAGTTGTGTTGCTAGTTAAATGCTTCTCTTGTTTCAGTCATGGCTGTCTGTGTTTTTCATTCCTCCTATGCATCACCTCTCTGCAGTGTTTAAAGTGTGCTGGACAACACTGTCTAAGTTTTGAATCCACATTGTGTATCAAGATAGAAATGACCGAGCATTGTAATACAATGGACAGAAATACAATGCTAATGTTCTAGCGAGTTGCTATTGTGTTGCCTGCAATATGAGCATGGGAGGCAGTGCATTCAACTGACTGCAAGTACTGAATAATTGATCAGAATATGACTTGTTTGGTTGGCCCCCGAGTTAATTATCTGGTCTTTCATAGCTCCCTTGAGACCTCGCTTGCAGCATCAGTGGGAACAGTATCATTCCAGTAACTTGGTTAATCCCCAAAGACACAACATGGGCTGGCAGCTAGGCAGACTGTGTGATATTAATGTTGCAACAGAGGTAACTCTGACTTCATACACACTCTCTCTCTACTGGACTGGAACATACCTTAAAAGCATTTTTTTTACACAATATCATAGGCCCGATGTAATGGCGTGTAGATAATACAAGAGAATCCTGATGGAATATTGATGTGGGCTCCTGTTCAGCTTGGTTGATCCTCCATTTCATTTCTCCAGAGTCAGGGATGGGGAGGGGGGATTCGTTTTCTATCCCAGACAAAAGTGTCCCTGTGTTTGTACGGTGCTGCTCAGGGATTTTAAACAAAAGTACGAGATGAAGTGCAAACCTGTAGCTTCTCACCGTGATATAGACTTTTCAATACTTGAATGTAACATGCTTGCATGGCTATTATTCGTTGTGCTGGAACAATGCTTTGAAGCTCTTGCAGCTGTGCTTATTTTGAGGTTGGTTGTGGTGGGGGCTTTGGCTGAACTAGTTTCATACAAAGCGAATGTACAGTATTAAATTTAAACCAATATAATGCTGCACACATACTGAACAATTGTTTTTAATTAATTTAACAATAAACATCAACATAGTTTTTCTCCATTCACTTAGTTACTTAATGTCTAAACCAGATTTTGCTACATGTTTTAAAGGTTAGTATTTTTATCATAAAGCTGTGGGGTTCCCATTGAAACTTGAGAGGTGAGTAACATTTCTGTTACTAAAATCATTAGCACTTATCTTTCATAATTACACAATTACGAGTCATTCCAGCCCCTGATCGATTCATTTTTGTTTGTTCCTTCTGGCTGTGTTGCAGCTTTGTGCAATTATTTAAAGAGACAAGTTACATTATTTATGATTCAACAGCTTATCTCAACTGCTGTTTGTGTGAAGACTATGAGTACATTATTCTATAACAGCAATCCACGTCTGGTTTACCCCGTGACTGGTCTCTCTAACTTCCCTTAGGAGACAAGCCTTAGCATCACACGCGTGGGAGGAACTTTGCTGAAGCTATTTGTATATTAAGGTTGGACTATGACAATGAGATTCCCCCCAAGTGACACATACATTACATTTCAGTGAGTCATAATTAAGACATATTCAAAGTGACTCCATTCATTACAACACAATGGCTGGTCAAACGGTCAACTGCCACACAAAAATGTTATAAGATGGCCAAAAACAAGGGTTTGTTATTTTTTTTTTCATTGAAGACATGAATAAAATAACATTGTACAATTCTGACATTCAGAAAAATCCCCATCTCCATGCCAACACACGAGAAACCTCCCCTGACTCAAAAATACAGTAGTAAACTCGAAGTCAGTGGTTTCATAATTAGAATCCGCATTGTCTCTGTGAAGGAAGTTCTGTTAAAGTTGGAGGTCAACGCAGGTGGAAGAATATTTCAGGAGACTTGGATGAATTATGAAGCAATATTTATTACAGACTTGGCCAAGGAGAACTTGACTGCAACTCTCGTGACCTGCACTTCAATTCTGCCAGACACATGCTTAGAGCTGTGTCTTAACCTCGCGATATCTCTGACACCTCCCCGGCTCGGGCACCAAGCGTGCCAATGTTTTGGTTCAGAGCTGAACACAGTGAACCATAACATTCTGCAGTAGAAGGAGATGAGACTGTATCTATACAACTGACCTATGTGTCTCCTAACAGGCTCCAAGGCTGACATAGAGTCTGTGAGACAGACACAAGATAGGCATATATGAACTATTAATCTTTACCATTAATATTACAACTAAAGACCCAAAATTCCCTCACAGTCTCCTTTACAGGAATGTTCCTTTTTTCCTGCTGTTCCTCTTTTAAATGGGCAATTTAGCAGTACGCTATTTGACATTTCATAAATCAGTGTAGGCCTACTTTAAGTATTGTTATTCATTTGTCATCCACAAGGGGGTGCCATCATGTTACTAGTCTACATTCCCAGCTCAGGCTGACACTCACTACAACAAAACTGTCTGAAAAAGATCACAAGCAAACTCAAGACATCATGAAAATAGTTTCAGATGTGCATCATCAGTCACAAACTGCTATACTCGCAACCACGCAGATTGCACTTATGAATGCCTTAAATAGTTGCCTACAGTATTGTTTGTCTTTTGAAATTGATATGGTTATAATGTTATTTGTTATAAGGATATAGGCTGAAGTCTGCAATGGCTTGTGAGAATCCAGTTCTCAGCTGTCATCGCTCAGGCAAGGTGAACGGTGTTTAAACTAGCGTCCAGGAACTAGGTTAATTGTTCCCATGAAACAATGAACATTCTTGAAGTCAAAGGCTGTGTGCGGTTGCTTCCTCTCCGGCCGGTCCGGTTGTGTTTGCTTTTCTTATTTTCTTCAAAGAGGGACTAAACCACCACATTGATGCCTTTTTGATGCCTGTATTTTTTTATTTATTTTGTGCTGGTACAAAAGAGCTTGGGAATGACGGTAGAGTGGCCCCCAGCATCAAAGTTTGCTTATTGATTCAAGAATTACTCCGTTTTCTCCTCATTGTTGTGTCGTTCTCCGATTTTTGTCTCACTCCATGTTTGAACAGCAGGGATGACTATTGTGAGGAAGGATATTTAGTCTGATTCGGCCCCAGCAGACATCCCCTCCCTGCGGTATAAGACGCACTCTACACAAATGTTTGAGGATAACATGCATCCTGTATGTTGACCTCTAAGTTGGACTATTTATCACGGTGCACTTACACCACTATTATCAATATTGACACTTGCTCATACAGGTATGGTGTTGTAAAGCAGCCAAAGAACTGCCAAGCCCATATGAAGGGAAAAGAGGAAGATGACTGGCTGTTTAATTAATCTGACTGATGATTTACAGCCACTTAGAAACAACTTCTTGTTACAGTTCTTGAGAGTGAAATTGACTCAAGACTCCCATCTCCGGCCTCCTGGAAAATTCTTCGGAAGAATTTCCTGCGCATCATGTCCTTTTCTGCACTCTCCTACCTGTCGCTGAGCAGCATCATAAGACCGTACGTTTCTTTACGTAAGGTGCCATTACTGTAATGGAAAACCTCAGCACTGATTCAAGGCAGCTTAAAGTCTCTCCGCCTTTCTCGGAAGACCAAATCCAACACACTCATTACTTCAATTCCCTCACACCGATCAAATTAATAGGATTTTTGCTATCAAAATTACAGTGTGTGCGGCAATGTGTGTGTGTGTGTGTGTGTGTGTGTGTGTGTGTGTGTGTGTGTGTGTGTGTGTGTGTGTGTGCGTGTGTTTGTGTGACGAACAAAGGTCCAGTGTTTTGCCGCTGATGAGTGACCCATGCAACTGTTTTTTGTGCTGCTGCCGCCTCTGTTTACGTGCCTTTTGGCTCGCGCAACTCTCATCATCCTTTCAGTTGTCAGCCAATTATACATGAAACAAATACATGAAAACAATCATATAACAGAATATAAGTTCCCACAGAAACAACAGCTTATACACAAAAAGAGATCATCGTGTTAACAAACGACTAAAAAGCATGTCAAACCCAATGAGGGCTTTGATTTTTTTTATCTGTCTTCTTTACCATTTTTTCACTACTGCTTCCTGCTTCCCCACCTGTGAAATACCACACATTCATCAACATGTAAAACTTCATTCCAGTGATACAAAAAGGGTATTTAAACTGCCACTGTTACTGTTCTTTTGATTGGTAGATTAAATGTTCACAAACAAACAAATACTCAAGCCATTATCTCTCAAGCTGACCTCAGTAATTACCTACAGTAATAATTATGTAGACATTGTGTTGGTGCTATCGACTTTTCAATTTTACTCCTACATTACTACATTGTTTTATTGATCTGTTTTTGAATTCATATTAAAATGGTGTTAAAGTTAGAGATTTGTTTATTTTAAGGCTTGTCAGAGAAAATACTCATGGCAGGTTAGCCATATTTTCAATTATTATCAAAATGCATATTGGTGTCATGCTTTGAAATAGCAACAAAATAAGATAGCTTCAGTGGCTATGCTGATCATGATTTCAATCAGAAGCATCCTGATACATCTAGCTGCACAAAGAAAAATATATGGTCTGAATTTTTTTTAAAGACTTTGCTGTAATGTGTCTATGTAGCCATGTCATACTTCATACAAGTAGGTGTATTAGTTGGTAATGTGTGTCACTGTTCATAATGCTGGCACTGCTGCCACTTCTTAAAGGGAAATAATTTTTGTCTGGCTTTGCACATCAAAGTTTGAATTCAATAGAAAGTTCTGTTTATAGCTAGTTTGTTTGGCTTTGGTGGCTGCAACATAACACAGATTCTGTCTGCCTTGTTTGGTTCATATAACCTAGATTGCATAACCAACCTAAAACCATTTTTGTTTCCTACATTTTTTTCCTACTCGCAACATCACAACTTTCTGTTGAATTCAAATATTTTCTGATCTGCACAGCCGATTCAAAAATGATTTAGCTTTTATGATTCTTGATGTTTTATTCCCATGTGTAAATTATATTATAAACAGTGACAAACATTGACATTCATACAACCAACTAGTACACCTGAGCATTTAGCACATTTTTGAATATGTTGGGAACTTTCTCTCTCTATTTTCTTGTGTTTCTGAGTGTTGGGGGTTAAGTGAGGGGAAGGAACAGGAACAGTGTGGGCGAGACACGAAAGCAATTCTGCACTGCACTGCCAGACACGATGTAATGTGACCTACTATGAAGCTCAATTTTTTTTTTGTCTTGTAAACCTGACCTGAAAGTATGGTTAAGCAGGGTTTTTCTGCTGTATGCCACCTGGTATGTTTACAGTTAAGTTCATTATGGTAGTATGCCACAGGCTACCGAGTGAGTGCACTGCAGCATGCCTGCCTGCACGCACACATTTTCTATTTCCATTCTGTCATCGCGAGAAAGCGTTGAGGGTTTAACCACAGGAAATGTGATCTGTGAAGAGGCAAAATGTGACAAGAGTAAAGAGTTTGGTAGTCTGGCAGCCAACGGTTACTGAGACACAAAGAATGTGGGAATGAATGCACACAGGACCCTGGGCACGTATGCCATGGACCTCGGATAAAATGTGTTTCTTCTTCCATCGCTGATCTACAACTCTGAAGAAATTCATATCTATTCCTTTTCATTCAAAACATTTCCTCGGAAACACAAGTCACGCGATCATAATAATTCCACTCCCACTGACCTGTATTCCGGCTTTTGTTTTGATTGAAACTAAACTGGAAAGGTGAGCTAAATTGAATGGGCGGGGATAACACCTGTGACCAAAAACACCACAAATACTGTAGGTTCACCTGGCCTTGTGTTTGGTTAAGTCTTGAAGGTAGGTCGTTGTGCCAAAGCATTGTTATTCCCTTGTGTGCAAAGCCAGCGGGCACTGAAGTGTTTTGTAGCTGACTGAAATTAAATTGGAACTGAATTTATTCTTTAAACATTGGCCAAATAAGGGCTGTAGCCGAGAGGGGAGGAGGGAAACAGAGTCAGGTGGTGACCAGTCATCGTCACATGCCGGTGAGTTAGGCTGAACCGGTGTAGTCCTGAAAGAGCTGGCTGCAGCAACAGCCCTTCCTTTACTCGTAATGTCTTAATAATGCATCTTCATCACGATCCCTGAGAACCAGTGTCAGGTTTCCTCTGAGTTCACACACACACACACACACACACACACACACACACACACACACACACACACACACACACACACACACACACACACACACACACACACACACACACACACACACACACACACACACACACACACACAGGGTTTTCCCCACCTTGTCTGAAGACAACTGACACCCAGCACATGCAGCTGGTGGGGCACCAGCTATTTTTATCTGCCCTATAGCCATCACAAATCCTGAGTCCTCCACTGTTTCACACCTTACCAATATCCTTCCATCCCAACAACAACAACAATAACAACATCATTTAAAGGTGCATTGTGTAATATGACATCATCAAGAAAGTTCTAGAATGCAACACTCCCTGGGTAACCCCACCCCTTTTGAATAATAACAGAAGCTACAGTGGCCTTCAAGGACAAGAACAATTCTAAATTCTAAACAATGCACCTGATGACATTACAAAAACATGGATGCCTCCATAAGACTTACCCTCTCAATGTACAAAATGTAATATTAATATTTGTAATTCTCCGCTCAGGGGGATAATTCAGATTATTGGCAGAGGACATATGAGGACATATTTATGAATGAGGATATTGATTCTAGCTAATAAATTACTTTAAATGTTACACAGTGTCCCTTTAACATTCAAATTTCCTTTTTAACAGACAGCTCCAGCAATACAAATCAATCTGCAATGGCCACCTGAGTTAGATCCTCTGTAAAACATTAGTATTATCACATAAAAAGATGACTGCACACTTTGATAACTGTGTTATGGAATTAGGTATAAATGTGAAGATGTCATAGCAGCTATATCTTTTCCAGGAAATAACCATCTTCTGATAATCAAAGGTTCCCCTTTGCATTGAGCCTGTTAGACGTTGTTATGCATTGTAATGTGTGAGAGAGCAGCAGTCCTGCAGAAACACTGATAAAGTATATATTACACATTCATGGCAAAATTATACAGCAACAATTATTTCATATTTTTTTACCAAAACAAAAGAAGGTTTCACAAGAGGGGTGCAGGCTTGTTGGCATGGCCTCTCTTTGGCTCCAGTAATCTCTTACCTCATTTGACTCGGGCTGCGGAGCTGAGATGCTCCAGTGGATTTCACCAAACACTGCAGCGCCGGGTTAATGCCATGTGACAATCTGTTTTTCTATTATGCACGGTTCTGAAGGCGGTGGGAGTGACATCTCTCTAATTGGACATAATGATGGAGAGGAAGGTCTCTCAGTGCCCTGTTTGAGATTATAAAGTGGCCACTTTTTAATTTTTTTTCTGATAGGACAATGTGCAAGTTTTAACTCTCCGATGGCACATCACTGCTGATTTTAGTTCTGATCGACTGCACACAAATTGGATAATAAACACATGCACCTCCCCCTTCCTTTCCTCTTGTACCTGAGCTGGCTTTGTGTTTTCCAGGAAGTCAGTGACCCTTGCCCCTCCTTGCTACTTGAGCGGAATTTAACCGTTTTACACTACTGTAATAATTTGTTGGGAAAAGTAATTCATTTTATGAATAGAGTACTTTACATGCAAGTTTTCTGTTTCTTCGTGTGAAGCTAGGATATTCAGGGATTCCCTTCTTCCCTCTATAGAATGCATTTCTCTTATACAGAGATTTATAAATGAGCTCCGTCACAGCTTAATAACTCTTAGCTCTCCGAATGGATGTACAGAAACTTAAATGCATTAACCAATAACTTTGGGTAGTGTATGTAAAACAATGGGGAGAGGGTCATGGGAAAGTTTACCACTAAAACATTTACATGGAAGTCTTATATTTCATACTGCCGTCCTTTGTTTCTGCCCATTTAATTACTGTGGGATTAAACACGTTTAGCTCTCCCCAGCTCCCTCTCCCCTCCATGCACCTCACGGGCGTCTTAATCAGGGACGGACTTAGAGGCCCCGTGGCACCAAGGGTGCAGCTTTTGTGGGCCCAGCAAAGAAAGGAAAGGAGTGTGTCAGCAATTTAGCAGAGAGTTACAGCCTTGTTTGGCCCCCAGCCTGCTGCCTGGTCAACTGAGTTTCTGCGGGGGCACTGGGCAGAGTGACAGGGCAGTTACAGTGAATCAAGACCTTGTTGGACCTAGGTGAGTTTGCAAAGACAGATGAGGCGAGAATAAGAATGGGTATTCAGCCCTGGCACTGGGATTCTGGATGCTTTTGGGGAAGCCGGTTCATTCTGGTTGGGGTTGGCGTTGTAGTACAGTGCCAAACACTGCGGGGCTAATTGAAACCACTTGGTCCATGGACTCTTTCATATGGTCTGGTTTGTACTTTGCGGGCTTAGAGCATTGATGAGTCATTAAAATGACATGTTCATGAGTAAAACCTTAAATAAAGTTAAAATTGAAATCCGTTGTGTTCCACATACTGATTTTGCAAGACACATATACAGCACATCAACATATGTAATATATGTTACTGTATATTGTAAAAAAAAAAAAAAAAAAAGGAAAAAGAAAAGAAAAAAGTTATTAAATGCAACAAAAAAAATCAGATGAAAAAAAAATTGTGCAATTGTTCCACAGAAAAATTTAAATTGATAGGATTTTTTATTTTTTAACACACACAATCTTTTGTTGGTGACCGTGCTTTATCTTTTGGTTTCACAATCTTGCAGGCAATGGGTGAGGTGAAATGAATGGGATTGAGAAAGCTTCAGTGACCATAGTCGACATGCCAACTCTCTCAAAGGCCACCACACACTTTGGAATACTGCACCACTCTGTTGTCTGTTGCCTTGGTGAATGTTGGTTCTATGTATCTGTCCTGGGCCGATGTGCAAATGTTTGCATCTCATAAAACCAGATTCATAGGACATTCGTGCCTTGAGGCAAATTTGTCTGAAAGTTCCATTTAGGTGTGACCACGTGACAAAAATTTTAAATGTTCTGCTTCAATAGAATAACATTTTACGGTGAGAATACAATTATTTTGGAACAAAACACTCTAGTAATTTTGAAATTGACAGGGGCACAGTAAGGTGTTAAGGAATTGATTGCAGACATATGTCATATGTTGATTATAATTCTCTTGACTATTTTATTACCTTCCATCGGTTAAAGTTGTACTCAACTTTCTAACCCCATTACAATTATTTACACTGCACACTCAGTGTTTATTATATACTGTATATCCATAGTCCAAACATTTGATCAAATAATTTCATGTGATTGAAGATGCCCTCACGGTCCAATTCCTGTTTTTATTTTGGTATCAAATATTTGGAACCGTATTGTAGCAATAAATAAATGATGCTGTTTTAATATGGTTATTTTTTAGTGAAACGCAAAAGAAAGCTCTTATTACCAGCAAAACATCCCAGTATTGCCAACAACAGAATAAAAATCAGTGTTATGGCCGACCAACCTTAATGTAATGGCCACATAGCTTGTAGGCTGCTGAACTCGAAGCCTTGACGCGTGTCGTATATCCAGTTCTTTGTTAACACCCATAAATCCACGAGAGAGGCAGGATAGCTTTTAAGGGTTTATTATCCAAAAGTTGTTTTTACATGTTCTTCCTATAACATGTTAATCCACAAACGACTACGGTCAAAAACTTGTATCGAACCATGCCTGACAAACTTCTCTGACGTCAATACGTCGTAGCAAGAACTCTCCTAATAGTCATGCGCATGGCTACAAGCTACGGCATTAATATGTCGTAAAACAATAAGAGATGACGTAAACTGACTAAATGCCAAACTATAAATATTAAATATTACTGAAAATGTTCCCTTGTATATAAACATAGCGATAAAAATAACACACCTTTACAAAATAGGAAGTAAACTAAAATTGGCTCTTACAATCAGGTTGCCCCAGGGTATGACTTTCTCAGGAATGAATATCAAATACAAAATGGTGAAGACATTTGATGCCCTTTGGGGAGCCTTTAAGTTGAGCTAGAGTGCTGGAAAAAGACAGATGATAACCTGTGACTAGCAACATGCCCATTTACAGAGCCTACGCTGTGTACTCACATTTTTTTCTGGTAGCGAATCATGAGATCTTGAAGGGATTTTGACAACAAGCATTCTCCAGCATTGCTAATTCCACCTCAGCTGCTTGTTTAAAAACCGTTGTTCAGTACCACCTGTTTTGTGCAGTAGCTGTTGATCTACCTAGTTTTTGATATTGGTGATTTTAGAATAATTACTTTAATGATTCAGCATCCAGCATGAGTGAAAAATACATCAAAAACAAGAACAACAACTTGTGGTCATAAATATATGGACAGAGATATCTGCAAATGACCCTACTACTACTTCATACTGTTGGAAATAGGATTCCTTCCTTACAGTGACATAAGTATAGGGAAAGTGACATGGGCTAACTGTCTGACAAAGCAGGCTTCACACACTAAACTAGACTTTACAAATATGCTACTTCCTGGTCCTTTTATTGTAGAGATGTCAGCGTAGATTCCTTCCTCCTCCATTCTATCAGGTATGGATCACTAACAATCATCAGGGGCATCAGTGTAGAGAGGCCTCATACAGCTATTCAAAAACCTCAACAAATGTGTGGACAAAAAACGCCTTTGTGTAAGTGATATAAGAGCTTAGCAGACTTGGGGTAAACAAATGCAGAAACAATGCACACGTGTTTCCACGTGAAAAGTTTGGTCAGTCCACTCTGCACGTTTAAGCTGAATTACAGCAACTCATTTCAAACAATGAATCCTCGAAAGGGATTACAGTGCTGAAAATAAAACAGATTGATTAGTATACAGTATTAACATTAACAATAATAGTATTCTACAGTGGTATTGTAGTTTTTCTGATGCTTTGTGTTGCGTTTAAAAAAATACGTATCTAGACTTGATTTTTCAGCCTCATGCTAATCGTTGCTCCTTCATGGCTTAGGTTGTGGAGATCCACACCTGCTCACAGAGATGCCTCACGTAAGCATTCAACCGCCCGGACATTCATGAAAGTTGCACAGCAAAGTTAATTTGTGAGTCCTTGTGACATTTGTGGAGCTGGAAGCTTGGTGACGTATTGATTTCTTGCAAGGGCATTCCTTCATCTTGGACCGTTGCTCTATTATCTCAAAGGTCAGTATTACAGTGGCATAAGTTTGAGCGTCAAAGTTCACCCTAAATTAATTGACCTTCCTTCCACGAGATAATCCCCTGAAAACACGTTTTACATAATTATGTATGTTCTGATTACAAGCCACATGACATGTTATTAGTCCTTTGCTGAATATCTAAAAGCGTAATACAAATATGGACATTATTCAATTGTAATGTGAAGTTGACTGCTCCTTGTGTTAAAAGTGGCTCTTTTCAAACCACCAGGCAATCACCTGATAAAGGAGTGACCTAAAAAGAGTGGACGTTTGTTTTCAACAAAAAAGAAAGAGCAGTAACTCTGCCAAGTGCAGATTTAGCCCTCTCATGTTAAAAACCATGGCATTTGGCACAAGTCATGACAATCACATGTTTTTTTTTAGTATAGCTAATGTGTTTGTGCTCTTGTTGATCCCTTTTAGAGGAGACCGTTATAGATGTGCGAATGTGAATATGAATGTAGTGGAAAAGTGAAATGGTTCTTTATGTATGTAAGGAAAATCTTGGGTGTGCAACCAATAATAATTATCATGAAAAAACTGCAGTTGCCAACAATGAATTTTCATATGAACTTAAGACTTACGAAATGACTGAAAATGGCTGCAGCCGAATGTGAATGTTGTGGCTGCTAACAAGTTGTGTGAACAGGAATTTGGGTTGTTTTACTAAGCCTCTGAATTCAGCCTCTTTTGTGTAACATATTAAGTGTTAATCCTGGCAGTTGAATAATACCAATACGAGACAAACCTGATAAAAACCCCCACGGCTCTCCCTCATTCGCTCTGCAAGCTTGTTCCCACAAGAAGAACAACCCTGCTGGCACTCCGCGTTGAAGGAGCTGTCGCTTCAGAAAAAGTTACATTTCTCCTAGTCTTCATTAGCTTGGACTTTTTCCAGGTAAGGCTTCATTGGAAGAGGGCCACATTTCTAAGCAGTTTGAGAAGGGATTCAGAGTTGCACACCACAGCTTTAGAAGGTCACAACAGAGGGTTCAATTGTATGGCACTGCCGAGAAGAGTAGGGGATTAAATCAAAGAGAGCTCTTTTTTGGAGAGTTCTTTTTGTGTTATTTGTATAGCCGTGAAATAATAAACACAGTGTCAGCTGAGGCCAGGGGCAGAGGTCAGTGGGTGAAAGGTTATCAGTTATCATCAGGACAGCAGCGTGTCAAATGTAATTATGCACACTCGAATTTACACAACTCATTATTGCCGAATGCATGTTGCTTCATATAACGTTATTTGGCATTTAAACAGGAGGGGGAAAATACAAGCTAAAACAATAGGATGAGCACAGGTTATTCAGTGTATTTATAGAGTTAATTATTTGTTGAGGCTACTGTTGTCACAAACTTCATTCTAAGGCTTTTCATTTGTGCTTGTTCATGATGACAAATGACGCACATTGGTTGGTTGGTCGGTTGTTTTTGACAGTTGAAGTTACGGTTTAGTGAAATAAAGACTGGATAATCCCACCGTGGTATGATAAAGAGGCAGAAGCTCAAACAGGAAGTGGCCTATTCTGACTCTGAAAACACCTGTGAAACATTCCTGGCACTGGAATGCCAATCACACAGCCTTCATTATCAGGGTTTACAGTTCCTTTCATGTTTCATGCCCCTGGCTGTTACTTCATTATTACCTTTTTATCCATGCTAGCGGCATGGCTCCTTATTGAAACGTCTCTGTCTCCCACTTTTGTCCAGAATGAAAAATCGCAATAACTTTGAGATGCAATTTTGAATAGCAATTTTCTTCTTTCTTTTTTCTGCCCCCAAAGGAGGAATGTTACCGACTTTCCTGATCCAAAAAGGCCACTATGACTCTGACCTGACCCCTGTCCACAACATCATTTCCAATTTGCTGAGTACCTTGTTGCATGTCATTCCACAATGATTATTTTGGGTGTTGTATACTATAATTAGAAAACATTGGGTAAGGAGATGTCAGGAAAGAAGGGAAGAGGAACATGTGGAATAACTTGCAACAAAGGTCTCCTGCGGTAGTCGAAACAGGGACATCACAGCTCCTATAAGGCCATATCATTGTGAGCAAGTAAGGATGTTGACATTAGCTTTTCAGCACCACTGCGCCAATGTTCAGCCTCACAGATCCACTAGCATGGCTGTACACTCTTCAGTCTTGTTTCAGTGTAACCCTCGTCCTGCAACAGAGGCTGCAGTGGAATGCACCGCTGAGTAAAGGTAAATCAAACATGACGTCTTACAGTCCGATTTATAATCCTGTTGACTGTAGATAACAACACAGTGGAAAGGGTTTATCTGTTAAACAGTGGCAGATATTTGATCACTCAATGGGAGTAAGCAAATGTTTAGGCACATACAGTCTGCGTTATTGATCCCTGCTGAAGAATGGCACAATAGTGATTAACCAAACATGTCCCAATTTTAGGCATGTTGGCATTGTAACGCAGCAGCTCCGGTTTCACTGTGGACCAACCGGTTGATAACTACGATACCTGCTAGCATGGCTTAAAAAAGTGGTCCAAATGACTGTGGTCCTCTTTGGTTTATTACCCTTGTCCCAGACAACATTTCTTTGGATTTGCTGTATCCATGGTTTTGTAAGCAAGACCCCTGGGAGAAATGGTTACCCCATTCAGACTGCACACATCTCTCACTATTTTAACAGGCAACAGTAGCGGACCTGCCATGTCATCTTGTCGTCCAATTACAATCCAAATGCCCAAACAGATGAATGACAGGACAGTCTATGGCCTTGGCCTATACCAAATATGTTGGTGGTGAGCCAAGGGAAAACATTCATCCAAGAGGCCAAGTCCATTCCTCTCTACAAGTGACAGAAAACAAGGTGCATAGGAAGGTCACTGCTCCCATACAAGGCTTCTGTGTTCACTACAGTCTCAATACTGGAAGCCCCATACACTGCGACAAAGGCATTGCAATGAAATGAAAGTAACTCCAAGGTGATATGGTGCTGTTGAATGAATTAATGTTGCTACAATCAATAAGTTTAGGGATCTAATGACTACTTATATGCTTTTAGTGAAACCACAGAAATGTATATCCATATTTTGCAGGTGCATCAGCCAGTTCCTTCAAGGTTTCAACGTCTCTCAGGCAGCTCATTGCTTTGTTTCTTTCATATGCAGCCGGGAGCTGTTTGAGAAAGTTGTAAAAAACCCACATGACTACCCAGACAGACTCAGCGGAGCATTTTCAATAAAAAACTGACAATTCTCTCAGGACTTGTTGACCAAACCAGAGCTCAAAGGGTTGACAAAAGCAAAATTCCAAATGAATGCTGGCATTTTCAAGAATCTTAGTATACTGTATACATTCATTTTTGTGTCTAAAAAAGTGGAAAATGTTTTAATAGTAATATTTATGTCTAGAAAATATGTGATTTTATTATGTTTTCAAGAATTAGATATACTTTTTTGATCCCGGCGAAAATTCTATCAGCATTGCATCATACGTAAAGCAAAAATTGAAATAAAAAATAAGCATACAAATAATTTAACTGAATCAGGACCATGTAAAGTGTGAAGTTCTTGATTAAAATCCCCTGAGATTTGAAAATGTATATTTTTGCTATATAATGGCCAAACAGTTACCAAAAGTATATTAAATCCCATCCCCATAAATATTGAATTGTATTTCAAATATGTCTTGACCCACCCAGCTAAAATACTTCAGGTAGTAATCTGCATCTTTGTTGCTGATCTAAGTAGGCTATTTTAGGCCACTAAGAGCTAGACTGACATGGGCTCTAATCTCATATGTTCCATAAACAGCAGTGTCAGGAACAGGCACCAGCGATGTTCTGTTATGACCACATGATGAAAGAAGGCCTTTGATGCATTTGTGTTTTGCAGGACCACAACCCAGGCCTTGCAGAAAAGGAAACAAATCTGTTTGTTTGATAGACCCAAGCCCAAGCTCTTGGGAGAGTCCGTATTGCGTATGCATGTTCGGTTTACGGAAAAGCTCCAGCAAAGATGCAAAGTGTGACTAACAGGTGGATGCCGTAATGCGCATCCTGTTGTCGCATTTCCGCACATAGACTGATTTTCTTATCTTTGTAAATTATCAGTAGCATGTTTAAATAGTGTGATTACAACTAAAGTCCATTATTAAGAAAAGATACAAGTACAAAATCAAACGAGTAAGGAATTAACTCCACCTACTCTTTTGATGAAGGTGTCATGATCCAAAAGAGCAGCCGTGAGGCATCATGAATGGTCTATTTGGAGATGATAATAGTTTATTATTAGGCAAAGCTGTATTAGTCACTCTAACTCACTGACATTTCGGGAAATACAGTCATATGAAAAAGTTTGGGACCCCCTTCTAATTTTGGGGATTTTTGTTCATCATTAGCTGGGATTTCAAAGACGCAAATTCCTTTTCATATATGACATACCTTAGGGAAACAGAAGCAATTCAGCAGTGTCATTTTGTTTATTGGAATAATAGAAAATATGCAATAGGCATCATAACAAAATTTGACTGGTGCATACATTTGGGCACCCCAAAACTAAAATGACATCAGTAGGGGAGAACGGGGTAATTTGTCACACGGGTAGGTTGTCACAATCGTTATATCTCAGAACCAGAAGGCGCTGTCTGTGAAATTTTGGTATAATATCCAGAATTGGGATCAGAGGTCACCTACATAGTCTTCCTTGGAGTTAGACTGCTGAATTTGAGGAGAGACGACAGTTTGTGTTTTTCATGTCAAATTGAAAATATTTAGCTGCTCAGTATTTTTCTTCTAGGCTTTTACACAATTGGTTTATAACAAAACACTTGTTACCCATACAAAGTGTGAAGGGTAAACTATAGTTTAGATTGTGGTTAGCAAGTTAATTAGTTTTCAGATGGTTGTTGGCCTTGATGCTAGCAAGAAATTCAAGTTGGGGTTGGTCGTCACATTTTTTGGGGGGTTGGTTGTCACCTGTTATCCAAAGGCTGCAGCCAGAAAAGAAACCCAATAACGAAAGAAATTGTCAAGCTGTATCCTCACTGACACCCCAGAGAAGGAAAGAATAGAGCAGGTAAAGGCAGCTAGCATGCAAAAGAAAAAAGGGCAACAAAATCAAAACAAACCCAGTGCATCCCAAACTAGACCAGCTGCCAAGGCTACAGTAAGTTATGTAGGCCTATTTGTCAACTTGACAATGCAATTAAACTTTCAAATTTAGTTTCACTTTCTTGCCTTGTTTATAATATTATTCCCATTAAGATAACATTGTGACAAACAACCCCATAGTGTTTGACAACCGACCCCTTGATGGGGTTGGTTGTCACAATGTGTAAGGGTGTCTTTGATGATTAATTTCTTCTTTATTACAATAAGATAGAAAAAGTGAGGGGTACACATTTCAAGCCAACACCTTAAGCTCCAATTTAATGTAGTAATGATTATTGAAAGATGTTTAGGTGATGAGCAATTCTCACTGGAGTAAAAAGTGTGCCTACTTACCCCGTTCTCCCCTACTTAGTTGAGCCTCCTTTTGCAAAAATAACAGCCTCTAGACGCCTTCGGTAGCCTGTGATGAGTGTCTGGATCCTGGATGGAGGTATTTTGAACATTCTTACATACTAAAGCGATCCAGTTCAGTTAAATGTGATGGCTGCCGAGCATGGAAAGCCCACTTCATAATCATCCCATAGATTTTCGATGATATTCAAGTCATTGGACTGCAACGGCCATATCAGAACATTTTACTTTTCCCTCTGCAGGAATTTGAACTGTGTTAAGGGTCATTGTCTTGTTGGAATATCCAACCCCTGGGCAACTTCAACTTTGTGACTGATGCTTGAACATTATCCTGAATAATCTGTTGAAACTGGGTTGAATTCATCCGACTATCGACTTTAACCAGGGCCCCAGTCCCTTAAAGCGGATACGAGTAACATTTAAATATCTTTTAAACAACCTCATGTTTCCTCTGATAATCATAAATTACCTTTAACAGCAAACGAGACCATCAGTGCAAAGAAAGACGTTTTTATATAGTTTTTATTACTGCTTTTGGTCTGGTCGCACACCCAGTCCGATTTTCGGTTCGCTCGTGCAGGCTCTATGGTCACATATCCGTATTGGTTGCAGATTTCAGTGTGGCGCTGCAACGCGATTTGAGAAGCCTATCCCTCCAGGTGAGGGAAGGGGAGCGGGAGCCTTGTTTGAGACAGTTATTTGTCGTCATAAATGACTGATAACGGGGCTGAACCATCAAAGAAAAAAAAGAGAATGCAATGAAGAAAAGCGAAAAGGGAGAGTGAGTGATAGGCGGGCGGGAGGACGTTGCCAAGCAACGTGTATACAATTTCACGAGAGCGAAACTAGACTGCTAAATGAATGAGCGGTTGGTACTAACACAAAGTTTGCTTTGCTTCACCATCATCAGATAACCATTATCTGAAATAGTCATTATTTACATCAACAACACAAACACATTACCTCATCGTGATCCATAGTCTACAACTGCCGTCTCTCATTCATTCGCTTTCTGTGAGGACACAGCTCCGTGAGAGAGAGAGTAGTTAGGTGACGCTGCTGAATCAACTCATTGCAAGCAGGTGTGTGTACTGACTGGCATTAGTTGATGCAGTGTCAAAACCACTCTCACGGAGCCGAAAAGAGTCCTCACACTTTCAACACACGAACATGCACTATATTGCGCCCTTCTCAGTCCACGCTCACGCGCCTGGCACGAGCATTTGCGACAGCGGGCGTCGTAAAAATACTACCGCTTTTGTCCAAAGGGGACGCCAACGTGCCATCTTACTCGTAGTGCCTTTAAGTGGCCACAGCATGACCAAATTTGACAGTAGGTAGAAGGTGTTTTTCTTGGAATGCAGTTTTCTTCTTTCGCCATGCAAAGCGCTTTTTATAAAGACCAAATAACTTATTTTTTGTCTCATCAGTCCAAAGCATTTTCTTCCAATATGAAGCTGGCTTGTCTAAATGAGCTTTTGCATACTTCATGCGACTGTATCTGTGGCGTGGGCGCAGAAAGGGCTTCCTTCTCATCACCCGGCCATACAGATGTTTTGGTGCAAATTGCGCTGAATTGTTGAACGATGTACAGATACACAATCTGCAGCCAGATGTTCTTGCAGGTCTTTGGAGGTGATCTGTGGGTTGTGTGCAGGGCCGCCCTTAAGGGGTAGAAAGTGGGAAGGCTTTCTAGGGCCCAGCCACTTGGGGGGCCCATGGTCTTTGGAAGTCAAGAACCTAACTAAGCTAAACTTTATTTTTATATTTTTAGATATTTATGTCAATATCTATTCAAAGTTGGGTGTTTACACAGAGCCGCGGCTCCGCTTTAAAAAGCAGTAGAAAAGCAGAAATGTTCAAAATGTTTCAGATTGAGCACAGCGGAGTCTAACTGTTTCAAACATAATCCATCCTATAAACCCTTTGTGTGCCAAATGGTGACAAGATTGGGTTTTGATATTAAACAGTTTTGGCTGGATTATATTTCCTGAGGCGTTCCTTCTCACGGAAAACACATGTAGGCCTACCTGCTACTTGTGTCTGGGTGTCGTTGTGAAAAGTATTTGGACCCATGGGCGTAAAATTGCGTATGGACGGTGTGGACGTGTCCATACCAATATTCAAACGTGCTGAAATTGTCCACACCAATATGAGAAGGATATGACAACGACGAGAAAGGGTTAATGCGTTGCCTCTTTAAGTTAAGTTAAGTTAAGTTAAGTTACTTTATTAGTCAATGGTTGGTTACATTGAAAGTTGTCTTTTCGCATATCCCCTCTCAAGTTACCACACTTCGGAGGGGGTCAGGGCGCAGGGTCAGCCGCAGTACAGCGCCCCTGGAGCAGTTTGGGGTTAAGTGTCTTGCTCAAGGACACAATGGTAGAGATGGTGGGCACCGTAGACGTAATACCAGCCTCTGCTAGTTTTACAACTAGCACCCTCCTGTCCGGTGCCGGGGATCGAACCAGCGACCTCACGGTTACTGGCCGGCCACCTTTCCTCTAGGCCATCTTACCACCCCCTCCATCTTACCACCCCCGACCACCTTATAGTCCCGCCTTATGTATTTTGTGATTGGCTTTGCCTCCTGTTGGTTGTCGTGGGTTGTGTTTTGGTTAGCGGTGATTGGTTGCTTAATTTGAGAGCGGTAAAACAGCTTCTGCTGTCATTTCGGAAGTGTGCTAACCCTAACCCTATTATTTACTATCTATGGTGCTAACGGCTACATTAGCATTTGGTTACATTAGGGGCCACTCACACTAGGGCCGCGGCAACGTGCCAAAGCTCATTAGCATACTAAAGTCTAGAACGTTTGGCTAGTGTGACCACGCCATCCGTATTCCAGCACGGAACTGCCCCTTGGCCACGGCACACCTGGGAGAGGTGTGCCGTGGCCAAAGTACAGATGCTAATGAGATGACACGCGCACAAACAAGCGCACAAGCAAGCGCGCAGGCGGCGTTCCTGACGTGAATTTATTAAGGATGCATAGTCTGTTAACGTCCGCTGCCTTACTAGTCGGCACCAGAATTGCCCACCACTTGGACTTGTAGCTACATAAAATGTGTGAGAATTAACGTGTGTGTAGACCTAGGTGTGGGCTAATAAAAGAGGGAGAGAGCTAAATAGGTGAGCGCAGAAAGCAAAGCAAAAAGGTTTTCGTGTTTACTCACGTTCGTCAGATGATTTCTTTTCCTTTTTCCTCCCGTCAGCTCTCATAATACTGCCTTTACGCATGGCGGTGGAGACAAACACAAAACAACACACAACGGGACTCCTCGGCCCGGTGATAAGGAAACAGTAGCCTACACTAAGGTTTAACAAGAAACTTTATAAAGACACTTAAAAAAACGATCTCTGCCCATACAAAAAGGTCTGACTTGGATTTGATGGAGCGATCGATGTGTATAAAACCATCCGGTAGGCTACGTATGGTCTGATGACGGGCCGTTATATTAATAATAAACAGCGTGCTGCACAAATATGAGACTGTCCACCGCGACCTATTACGTCAAGGCTACATTTTAAAAAAAACAATAGCTTAAGGATTCTCGTTGCTCTAATGTGGAAGTGGAATATATGATGCAAATTTGGCCGGATGAAAATATTCACAAACAATTGTTTAGCCTACAAGTAGACTACGCTCCAAATCCTAAACGCGCACGGTGACGTTGGCAAGGTGCAATCGTGCCCAGGCCACGAGCAGTGTGAGCACGGGCCAGCGGGGGGGAGTGGGGAGGGGGGGAATCGTGCTGAATCTTCCTGCAGCACGGAACAGGCAAACGACCCTAGTGTGAGTGGGCCCTTATATGCAGTTTGTTCATTATGAGCCACCGGAGCCACCGTACTCTGTTGCCTCATCCAATCAGAATGCCCGGTGGGCTAGTTCACTTGTACCTCCTGTTTGTTACTGTATCGGAGAGCAGTTTTTGAATGCTTTGATTAAATGCAGTCGTTTAAACTCGGTGAGATCCTTGACTCATACAAACACATGAGAACTTTCTAGAAGGAGGGCATGACAATGAGTAACAGCTATGTCAACTTTGCGCAGACATGTAATTACTGGGACTGTTCAGGAGAAAAGCCCAGTCGGACCTCAGCAGCTGATCACGGGCGTAAAGCCGAAAGAGTGTCCCTCCCCGATGCGATCGCTGATTAATGAATGAACAGTAAAAAAATATTTAAAATAATTGTATTGATTATGGGGCCCATTGTAGTCCGGAAACCAAGGCAATTGCCTACGTTTGCCTATAGGTTCACCTCGTCTGCACACAAACACACACACACACACACACACACACACACAGACACACACACAGACACAGACACAGATCCTGAGTGTGCTAACGGCTAGGCCTACATGAGCAGGGCTCAATTTTAGGTCCAGTCATATTCACAATTTACATCAATAACATTGTTTCATCACTACAAAACTTCCATGCCCATTTGTATGCGGACGACACTGTACTGTATTGCATTTCTGATTCAGTGCAACAGAACCTACAGAGCTCTTTTAACACCCTGCAGAACTGTCTAGTGGATCTCAGGCTTGTCCTTAATACAGAAAAAACAAAATATGTGTTTTTCCAGAGCAAGAATTACACATCTTAATGATCTTATTATTCACACAAATAATGGATCTCATATTGAAAGAGTCACTAAATATAAATATCTTGGCATCTGGATAGATGAAAAACTCTCTTTTACATTTCACATAAAAAATCTTGTTGGATATTTGTATAGGAATAAAGCCACCTTCCCGTTGTTCAGTAGGAAAAGGATTATTGAGGCAGTTTTTATGTCTGTCCTTGATTACGGTGATGTGGTTTATCGGCATGCATCTCGTTCATGCCTTAAACTCCTAGACTCTGTATTTCACTCTGCTTTGAGATTCATTACAGGAGATGCTTATGATACACACCATTGTGTTTTATATGAAAAGGTTGGGTGGTCCTCCCTTAAGGAGAGACGTGATGCACATTGGCATATTTTTATATATAAAGCTCTGACTGGAAAGCTACCACTCTATTTGACAGAAATGCTGCTTATTTCAGATGGGCTTTATCAAACCCGCTTAACTGACATGCTCATGTTATATGTTCCCTATGCCCGGTCTGAGCTTGGTAAAACCGCTTTTAGCCATAGTGCCCCTGACTCCTGGAACAGCCTACAACATACAATTAAAATAAATACACTCATAACTGTTAACCAATTTAAAATTATTATTTTGAATCAGCCCCTCTACACTTGTAACTGTTTTAATTAGGCTATTGTCTCTTTCATTCAATTGATCTGAATGTTTTAAATTGTTGTTGTCTGTGTGTGTGTGTGTGTGTGTGTGTGTGTGTGCGTGTTTGTGTAAACTTGTTATGTATTCTCATTGTATATTGTGTATCTGTACAAACTCGACGTCATTGTAAAAGAGGGTCACCCCTCAATTGATCTTTCGAGGTTAAATAAAGGAAAATGAAAAAAAAATGAAATAAATGAACATTAGCTGTGAAACTTTTTTTTTTTTGGTGAATGCTCAGCGTTTGCGCTGTGCAAATTGCGCACTATATATGCCTATTGATTCTGCTCTGCTATGTGCTGTAGTAAAGATAGGTCGCCTTAGAAACAATTAAGCCCCCGTAGACCGCGAGCATCTTGTCTTTTTTACTCGCTCGAATCACCATTCTCTGCAGCGTCACCGGCTCGCCGAGGCTCGGGCACGCTCGCGCTTCAGCTGCGCTCCAACTCCCCGGTTCACTCGTAAACTGAAATTCCGAGTCGGGGACAGCCCTACTGTGAAACATAAGCAGCCAAGGATGTATGAATATAATACGTTTTTTAGTGCAAAACGATTGATAGCCGCTCAACTCTTGACTAAACTGTAGGCTACATAGATATGATAAAACTGGTTTGGTTAAAGAGGACCTATTATACTACTTTTCTGGTCTTAATTTCTTGTTTTACACTGCTATAGAGCAACCTGACACGAATCACATCACAAAAAACTATGTAGATTTTCGGGAAGCTCTTTCTCTTATTTTGGCGATCCAGCATGTCCTGTCAACACTTGAGTGTGTGTGCTTCGGCAATCTCCGCTCCCTCCGCCTGTGCATCGGCCATCTCCGCTACCCTCCCCCCCTCCTGCAAACCCCACTCCGTTGTGATTGGTTACCTTCCTTCCGGAACACTTTCAGTGGCGGGAAGCGCGAGCATGGACCTATAAGGGCGTGTCACTACACGATCTGAGGAGCCTGCACGATATGAGGACCGCATGCGCAGAACGGCCGCCATCTTGGAAAGCCCGCAGTCGCCTAGGCAACGCACGTCAGCGTCCCCACCCCCGCCCCCTCCTAAAGTCCCCCGTGAGCACAAGCACACACACACAAAGTCCGTGGGTTCGCGGCCCCGTAACTGAATTTAATTCCAACACGTAATCTGTAGCATGATTAACTGTTCTATCTTCATAACAAACTAAATGTCATGAAAATCGGTTCAGAATTGAGCGAGTTACAGTCTGTTTTTAGTGCAGTCTGTGGCTCTCCAAAACACTTTGAGCTAAGCGGGCTGTCAATGATGGCGGCCATTTTGCGCACGCGCACCTCATATCGTGCAGGCTCCTCAGATCGTGTAGTGACAGGGCGCGAGGCAGACGTGAGGCAGACGCGAACAGGGAAGTGACAGCATTACCATACATGGAAACATCCGCGTGGTGACGTCCCAGGGTTACATGCGACGTCACAGGGTTACAAAGGGTTAGACCGCTCTGAACACGTGACTTCTCGACTGGCTAGAATAGTGTTTAGTGCTCTGCACAGACACCCCAGACAGTCAGCAGGCAATACGTCGAAATGCATGTAAGTCATTATTTGATAATTTAGTATGGTTAAGCATGACTATGAATCATCATAACAACGTTTATAGGTCATAAAAGTCAAAAAGCATCATAGGTCCTCTTTAATAAACTAGTGAGTGGTTGGATGCTGGGTCTGGGACGAGGGCTTTTCGCCAAATTGTGTGACGTTTCGCCAAAATGTGTCCCCACCAATATGAACATCAAAGTTATGCCACTGTTTGGACCCCATGAAAAAACAGGTTGGGTACCTTTTGTAGTTATACATTCTTATAAAGAGGACAGGCTAGTTACTCTGTAATTTTCCTTAGTCTACAAACAGGTTTAAATTATCTCTCCCCATGACGTACATTTGTGTGAAAAAGAATTTCCCTTTGGGGACTATACCTTCCAAAGGCTTTGACATAAGTCTTCAGGTTGACACGACCAGCCAGGTCTGACCAGTTTTTCACAAACCTGACCAATTGACCAACAATACCACAATGAAGCTGACGAGCAGCATCATCCTGTTTTAATTATTGCCGTAACCACCAAGGTCCTGCTTTCTGTATTGTTTCTAAAAAAATAAAAAAATAAATAGACCTAAAAAAGTTCTTAATGCAAAGAAAGACACAAGGCACAAAGAAGTTGGAAATAATTGAAGGAACAGATTTGAGTTCAAATATTAAGAACTTTTTTTGTAATGATTTCAGTGCTTTTGCAGTAGTCTCGCAAAGCCAGACCAAACTACAGCAAGTAGTATGGTCTGGAAGCACTCCGTTTAGAGCCGTCTATTCGGGGGGAAACTGGGCTGGCCTGTTTTTATTTCTTTAAACCAATCACAATCATCTACGGCGGGGCTAACCCCGGGAAGCAGCCAATGGAGGCGTGGCGTTGTTTGCCGACGCCAGCGCTTAATAGACGCTGGCTGAAGTGGTCAAGCCAGACTACTTTTGCAGTGATGAGAGCTGAATGAACTAAGCCTAAATGTTGCAACCAAACATAGGCCAACTTTATAGTTTTGAGGGTAGGTTGGTTTGGTTATTCGTGTAGAGAACCGCCTTTTTTCATTTATGTGTGAATAATTTGTTGTTAATGTTTTTAAGTGTTATTTATTTCAACAAAAACCAAAAGATTTCAAATGATTTAATGTCATGTGCAGAAATACAAAAAAGTGCAATATTTGGTGCAGTCAATTAGTGTAAATGTATCTTACCAGAAACTAGTAGCATAGAAAACGTGCAAATTGTAAAAAAAAAACTGTTTGCTTTAGTGAATACTAAAGAAGAACAATGTCTCTGTGTGAACTGATTATTTTGTAGAGATCTGTTGATCTCTTAATCAATTGTGTGAGTGTAAGGGAATCAAAATAAATTGGTAGGTATGCTGGGCTAAGTCAGAAATGTGCTACTGTTTTAAAATAATAATGAGCCCTTGCTCCCCCAACTGTCTCTGCAATTCCCTGGTTGATAAGATAGTTAGTCTCTCTACAAATACATGTATGTGTTTATTGAGGGATGAGCACACTCACACTCATTGTTGATAGGAGTAATGGGTAAGGGGGGCCCATTGACTGGAGGTTTTCAGGGGCCCAGTCATTTGTGTGGGCAGGCCTGGTTGTGTGCAACCATTCTCACAATCGTCCTCCTATGCCGCTCCTGTTTTTTTCTTGGTCTTCCAGACCTGGGTTTAACTGCCACTGTGCCTGTGTCCTTCCATTTCCTGACAACGTTCCCTACAGTCGAAATTGACAATTGAAACCTTTGGGAAGGCTTCTTGTAGCCTTCCCCTAAACCATGACAATGAATAATAATTGTTTTTCAGATCTTTTGGGAGCTGCTTTGATGATCCCATTCTGTCTCACTTCAGCAGAGAGTCAAAGAGAAGTGCAATTGCATTTAGGCACCTAAAATACATTTTCTCATGATTAAACAGACATTTCTATGAGGTTCAAGGCTTAACAACATAATCCAACCAATTTTGTGTCATCAGTTTTACATGATGTTACAGGCATTAAAATTAACAAAACCACAAGGGTTCCTATATTTTTGCACAGCCAGTTTTTCACATTTTATTTTATTTCATACAACCAAATACTGCTTTTCAAAAAATCTTTGTTTGGAAAACATCCCAGTAGTTAGCTGTTCCTGGTAAATGAAAGACAAACCACTTTTATCTTTTTTTTGTGAAAGCAGAGTCAATTATAATGCCGGCTGAGAGGGGTCCCAAACTTTTTCATATGACTGTACATGCATTTGCTATCTTGCCAAGAGTTTCATGAGAATTTGGCAGTGGTCCATATAAAAATGAAAGTTTCAGCTAGTTGGCTGTTAGCTAACCATATCTCCAGGGTGGGAAACAAGTCAGGTGTTGCCCCCCCACCCTCCCCCCTTATGCTAAGCAAAGTTAGCTGCTGGCTATTGCTTTATATTAACCATAAAGGTACAGTATAACTCTCTGCAAGAAAGGGAATAAGCATACTTCACGGAATGCCAAAGTATTTAATTAAAAATAATGAATGTTCAATTGTAATCACATTGTGATGCTTTTTTGTTAAATAACCGTGCATGACTTAATTATCTAATACATGGTTTGTAGCCTACTACCAGGATACCAAAATGGTAATTTACAATGCTGATCCATTTTACAGAATCAAGAGTTTGGTGTAGCCCACTTTTTGTTTTTATTATACATGTTTTATTATCACAGATAGACATAAATAGGATTCATGAAACAGAGATGATGGACAAGAAACTGTATGCTCCCAAAGAACAGAAAACTAGTTCTGAGAAAGAGTATTAACGACACAAAGGCTGGAGATGGACACTGACTCGTGGGAACATCATTGCAGAGGAGACTGAGTCCTGGGCTCTCATTGTGAACAGGAGAATTTGATCTCCCTGTTCACTCAGGTGTTAATCAGTTCATGGATTCAGTAGAGGTGATGTCAGGAGCACGCTAGGTCAACACTTGTATGGGCTGCAGTGACAGGAAGCTTCTGAAGTTTAATCAACAACAGAAATCCCGAAAATCAGATAAAGGAGGCCTTTTTTTCTACTTTTTTAATGCGGCTATATTAAATATTTTTTTATAAAAGGGAATTCGAGAAAATGTGGTGACAAACTTGCAGGTCATTTCCCCTTGACTTTGAAAAAGGGCTAAATGAGCTTTTTTGCATTTTGCGGTTAGTTTCATAGTCCACAATTTTACAGATTTTAATCAGTCGTAATGTTCTTAGTGTTGTATTCAGCAAAAAAAAAAAAAAAATATTATGGCAGACAAATTTCAAGGAAAAGATGGAGACCATAGCGTAGGTCTTAGTTGCTGAAAAACAATACATGTCCCTCAAAAAGAGTTATTGGAGACTTAAAGCAGAACTTTCATGAGAAAAGAAGCATTTTTGGCCTCTAGGAACAACAACGCAAGTCAAATGTCGCAGATTGCAGCTTTAACTTCATATTTTACAATACAAACATCTTTTTGATCTTAATCTTGGCAAGAGAGTAAATAAGTATTTCCAAAATATGGAAGTGTTTCTGTAATTCACAGAGCTGTAGAGGTGACGGTAAGTGAATCTTGTTACACCCCCACATGTGTTTAATCTTTATGCTAAGCTAAGCTAATCACCACCTATTTTACCGTAGCCTATACATCAATTATCTGATCCAACTCTCAGTAATAAAGAAAACAACTAAAAAAGTCCAATTCTACTTTTAGAAATGCAATGCTTGTCCTTTTAATATGTGTTATTTATTTTTGGGTGCAGGTGCTACAAGTAGAGGATTTCTCTTTGAACAAGAAAAGGTAGTTTTTAAGGCAAGGAATTGGGACTATTTTCTGTTGCAAAATGAAGAAACAGTGGTAACGCTTTATATTAAGGTTCTTGTTATAAGCCTTAGTAAATAGGTAATAAGGACCTTATTAGATGCTTATTAACATTAATTTGTGTTAATAAGACTATATATAAGTGTTAATAATAACATAATAAACATGTTGACAGTGTGATTATAAGACTTTTATAAGCACTTATAAGACACTTCTTAACTATTAATTGATCGCTTAATATCATTAATAAAAGTCTAATGAGTTTCTGATAGCTGTTAATAAAAGCGTTACACACCTATTTATTGAGTCTTACTAACTTGCCTATTATGTCATTGTTAAACCTTTACTAAGCATTGTTTGTTGCTTTATGAAGGTAACCACATCTTTATTAATCAATTAATAACAGTTAACTATGCTCTATGAACAATGCTTATTAAGGTTAATAAGTCCTTTATTAAACACTTAATAACAGTTAATAAGTACTATATCTTGTCAAGCAGGATACAATGAGAATTAGAAAAACGACATGTAAATACAATGTTAGAGCGGTGAAGGTATTTGATTAGCTTTAATGTTTTTCTTGTTGAAGTACCTTCAAAAATGAGTTTTCTGAGTTTGGTTTGCAGCGCCATATCTTAGTTGGCTAAAGTCACTGATTTTCATCCCTCTTTCCAAAATGTTGTCTTTTGGCATCTAGCATAATGAGTGCATAATATATTTGTTTTTGCTCTGAAGTGATTCTTTCACGCACACATGTTGAGTGAGTGTTAAAATGAGATGCCCCGAGAACGTAGTATATTTTTCACAATCTATGATGAATATGACTCGTATGATCGGTTTTGTTCCTCAAATCAGATCCTTAAAGGGCTTTTATTTTGAAGGTAGTTGTAAAACCGGAAGTTCCGTGTATGCAAGTCGCTGATGGCTTGACGCCAGCTTGACGGCCATGCTTGACAAAGTGTTTCACGAAAGTAAGGAGAACATGTCGGAGTCGTCAGCACGGTCAGCACCCCAAACCAGGTCTCTGAAAAATAAGAGGGTGAGGTCCGAACTGGAGGATGACTCTTCTGGTAAGTTTAAGAATGTAATGCTATAGTAACGTTAGCTGGTTCTAGCTTGCTAGTTGTTTGCCTAGCTTACATTACTTTCTTTCAGAAGCTTTGGTGAGCTTCTTTTTTGAGCTAACGTTTAGCTTACACTATCATAAAAACTGCAACCAAACGTATCTATTAACAGTTGTGTCATGCTAGCTTGTCAGGAAGGGGCAAAGTAATGCTGAATGGTTATTTCTGTGCTGACCCAGATGCTGCCCAAATTGTCCTAACTGCCAAACTGGGTCTACAGAAATATAAACATTAGCTGGCCAGGTATACATTAGAATGCCAGGATGTAAAAATAAAAGACCTGACAACGGAGAGAGATTTCTTGAAGGGACAACTATCTGAATGAAAGAAACTATTTACTTTTTTCCAACAATTGTCACCATTACAGACTAAATTTACTTTGATACTGCACCCCTTTTTGCAGATTCCATGTCCAAATCGCTTAAATGCTTAGTATAACCTGTCTGCTATCTGTCTAATTGTGATCAATGTTTCTTTGTGTTGTCTTTATACAGTAACAAGAAAGACCAGCCTGACTCAACCTTCCCCTGGGGCTCAAGTCCGTTGTCGTCTGACTCCTCTGACTCCTCCTCAGACGATGGGAAGAGGAAGAGGAAGTATAACAGAAGTCAGCATTATACTGTTGCAGAGGGGGCCAGCAGAAGAAGGCTTTTTTTTTTTAAATGATCTATTTTTGAATTGTATTACTTGATTTTATTTCAATACATTTTAAACTTTAAAGACTGACCAATTTTCTTACTATTTTGTTGACACAATCAGGGAACGGTGGGACTTGAAAATATTCCCACCTCCAAAGTGGGGAATGACAAAACAAGTTTGAGAACCACTGGGTTAGCATCTATATAGTTGTATGTGGTTTTCTGCTTGTCCTATCTGCAACAGTATAATGCTGACTTCTGATACAGCAACGTCTCGCCCAAATTCCTCTAGTGAGGATTGCCATCTCCATAAGGTTACAGATTCAATATGCAGAAGCAACTCATACAACCCCACGTCGTTTTATATTGTTTTACCTACAACAGAGTTTTTTTTAAATTATTGTTTGATGGAAGTTTTTTTTGCTCTACTCGTTTAATTGTTTTGTTGTTCTTATTCATTTAATATTTTAAATTAATAGTCTTAATCATTGGACACTTGAATTGATGTCAGGCAGCATTTTTATTTTACAAAGGTATTTATTTTTTTACATTTAGTAAAATGTTGTTCATGAAAGTTCTGGGAAACAAACAAACAAACATGTTTACAATTGCACAGTTGTTAAGTGTTTTTTTTTCTTTAAAAGTAAGTTTTTGTGCTTCACCTCTCTAACATTGTATTTACATGTAGTTTTTTTTCATTCACATTGTATCCACCTTGACAAGATATAGTACTTATTAACTGTTAAAAAGTGTATGTTAAAGGATTTATTAACCTTAATAAGCATTGTTCTCGCTTTAGATCCAGTACCTTCAAAATGCATTATTACCTGTTTAATAAAGGACTTATTAACCTTAATAAACATTGTTCTCGCTTTAGATCAGGTACCTTCAAAATGCATTATTACCTGTTTAATAAAGGACTTATTGGCCTTAATAAGCATTGTTCTCGCTTTAGATCAGGTACCTTCAAAATGCATTATTACCTGTTTAATAAAGGACTTATTAACCTTAATAAGCATTGTTCTTAGAGCATAAAAATGCATTATTACCTGTTTAATAAAGGACTTATTAACCTTAATAAGCATCGTTCTTAGAACATAGTTAACTGCTAATAAACAAATAATAAAGGTGTGTTCACCTTCATAAAGCAACAAACAATCCTTAGTAAAGGTTTAACTATGACATAATAGGTAAGTTAGTAAGACTCAATACATGGGTTTGTAATGCTTTTATTAACAGCTATCAGAAACTCATGAGACTTTCATTAATGCTATTAAGCAATCAATAAATAGTTAAGAAGTTTCTCATAAGTGCTTATAAAAGTCTTATAATCACACAATGAACATGTTTATTGTGTTATTATTAACACTTAAATATAGTCTTATTAACACAAACTGATGTTAATAAGCATCTTATAAGGTCCTTATTACCTATTAACTAAGGCTTATAACAAGAACCTTAATATAAAGCGTTACCGAAACGGTAATGATTTCTGCCATTTTCTATGCAATGGCTTTGTCCAAACAGGACACTCCTTGTTACTGGCATCCTGAGCGTTTGATTTAGTGTACAATAGGCTACCATCCTTCTGAACATTGGCCCGAGCCTTTGTTCCAGAAAATGTCTGTTATTGTTTTCCTTGCGGCTTTCAAAGGATTTGCATGTTAAAACCCAAACATCAACAATCTTTTCAATAATGTGTCATTTTTCCTCCCCTGATGTACCGTTGCTGCGACTATCGTATGAATGCAAGCTGCTCTTCCTCCTCTGTCATTATGATTATTTTCATCCGGATACCACCAGGGGCCTGTTTCAGGTAGCTGGTTTTACATACTCTGGGTTTAACCCTGCGCTCTGAGTTGGTAAACTCAGAGCGCAGGGTTGATAAGCAACTCTGGGTTTTCGGTTTCAGAACAGTGGATCAGCGTTGGGTTAATCAACTCTGAGCGTGTTCACTCTGGGTGGAGCGTGTGCATAAAAGCCATCGTCAATGGATCGCTGATAACATGATTCACCATGGAACATACATAAGAAACAAATGATTGATCCTCCCACTTCTCCACTTCTCAAAAAAGAAAAAAAGAAATCTCCGCTCCTCCCACTAGAGTTAGAAATATTAACGAATGAGCTTATGGTAGCCTATGGAGAAGAATTAACGGGATATTGTCTCATAACTCTGATCTAATCTCCTCGGCAATTCAGAAAAAAACAGAGCAAACATTTTTTGTCAAGATAATCATTTCGCTTCCGTATGAGAAGCCATAGTCTATCTTAAAAAGTTACGCATATCAGCTGTAAAGTAATAAAGCTGGCGCGGCACAGCATTACTGACAGTGCCTAAAGCCTACTGTGCAGTAAACAGAACAGACTGTCGCTTCTTTTAAATGGGGAGTGAAATACATTAACGTCAAGACACATTAGGTGACAGTTTCCATTGAAGAGCCTGATTGATTTATTACCAGATCCATTTTCCTCAAGTGATCACAGTTTAAATGATTGTATCATTTTTATATTCATATTAGGCTATTTAACGAGGCTTGTCTGTGACTTTAGGATCGCACAAGTGAACTACAACGATCGCGTGCAGCCGCAGCGTTACATGAATCCACCTGACATAAATCTGTTCAGTGGCACAGACGTTAAAAAACATACAATAGGCTACAAATAGGTTTATTAATCTGAATGTAGAGCATGTCACGATGTGTAAGGTGGCCGCCTATATGAACGGACCGAGGGCTGAGAACAAGGCTACTGATCAGATAAATGATTGGTCAAACGTAAAATCATCAGGAAATGATAAAAACATCCCGATGGAGATTTCTATAGAGTGAGTTTGCTTCAAACTGTACAGGGACGCGTGTGACAGTGACACTCTTTCTTCAGTCGGAGCTGCAGCGTAAAGTGAAAACAAACTCAGGGTAGGTCTAACCACCTATCCAGCAGGTTAGACCCACGGCGTATGTTGCCGCAGTAACTGACTCTCGGTTGCACTGAACCTGCTACCTGAAACGGAAAACCCAGAGTTTCCACCAACTCAGAGCGAACAAACTCTGGGTTGCCTCAAAACCAGCTACCTGAAACAGGCCTCAGAGCACCTTTAACAAAAGGTTAGAGCAGCGTTTGTACTGTCGTGATGTCACCTCATCATCACGTTTGTATTGGCTGTATTGAACTCAGACAGGAAGAGGATACAGAAAGAAGTGCACTTTTTGGTTTTAGCTCTCCATTTTAGCTTTAGCACATGCATTTGGTCTGCTTGTTCAATGAAATGCATATATTAAAATTATAGTGCCTTTAAAGGAATGTAAGATTATCTTTTTTTTCTCCATTAAATACAAAATGTATGACTTCTAATTGTGGGACAAATGACAGAAAATTCCTTCCTATTAAAGGTTTGAACAATGTGACACAACTAAAACGTGTTGCTGTGTTTTTTTGTCCGTTATTCTCTATTTAAGGCAGCTTGTTGAAAAATAATTTCAAGTCCATTTGGGGCTCATGCTTGACCTTTCCCTCAATTCATGCTTGACCTTTCCCTCAATGCTTCCCTATTATTGTTTTCCCAAGGTTTCAAAGGCAGGATATAAAATACTAAGGGAACAGATTTTGACAAATTCAACCCGTCACCCTCCGTCTTTTCTGAGCTTTCAAGCACTGTGAAAACACATGCATTTCCCTTCGGGTTCTCATAATTATTTTCTTAATATTTGTTCATACACTGGGACCGGACACCTCCCCTCAATCCTAGACAAAAGATTTTTCATTTTTTAAATTTGTTTTTTTAAGCCTTTTGGTAACAAACATCCCAGATCACAGCGAAAGGGCTGAACGGATGGCAGACATATAACCAACATGGTGAAAGATCACTGGATCACACATGTGGATAGATTCAATAACTTTTTGTTCAGAAGGTTGCAATCATTTGTAAATATTATTTAATGAATCAGCTGTGGTATTTATTATTTTAAAATTTGTGAGAAACATTTAAAAATCAATTATTCATGTCAAAATTTATATTCCTTATAATTTTTTCAACAATGTAACATACCTTGTGTCAGGTAGCCTACAATTTACAGACATTCCTGCCTGCTTATTGTATTATATATTTTGCAGAATCATTTTGAGCAAGGAACCCCAGCAAGGAAGCCAAGGACCCCCACCCCCCCAAAAAAAAAAAAAAAAAAAAAAAAAAAAAAAAATGTAAGAAACTTTGGGAAGAGCAACATATGACAGCAGACAGCCAAATGATGTTGTTTGTACAGAGCAAGCCAACACAAAATACACAAATAATCTACTACTAACAAGTGTTGGTTTGCCATAATGTGAAAAATTCATGGTTTAGCACAGATACTGCATGAGGAAAACTACATGTAGTTTATGAAAATGTTTTAATACATTCTGATTTCGAACTCAGCCCACTCAGCCTCACCTTGAACTTGCTTCTTGGTTATATCCGTTACATCCCTCCCTGGTTGATTTCACTTGGAGGCTCTGTCAATGTGACATAACTTCTGCTGTGCAGATGATTGTGGGTCAAAATCGTCAGAAACGCTGTTTTGAACACTAAAAATTGCTATCGTATTGTAGTGCGACCTCCTAAATCTTTTTCTGTCTGACATTCTGGAAAATCCTTGAATGAACTAAAACATCAAAACGGCACAGACTATATGCTTAATTAAAAATTAAAATGTTTTTTTTAGACATAGGGGAGAACGGGGTAATCTGAGCCACTTTTTACATTTGCTCCCCTCTAAAGGAGCTAAAATGATTTATCACTCAAATGTACACATTTCCCATTAATTCAGGATGTTTCCTAGAAATGGGCATTAGCAGAATTTTTTCAAGACAAAGGGCAGTGAAAATATGATTGTTTTAAAAAAAGTTGTCATGTGGCTCACTTTACCCCAGCTGTGGGGTAAATTGATCCACTTACTTTTTCCACTCTGAAACTACCATAACAACACATATTGTAACAGTAAGAATCCTGAAAGCTAGCCACACATTCCAGAACTAATGTCGGACTAGTAAAAGAATGATGGGGTTTGGTCAATTAAGCAAAGCAAATTTTCTTAACACTTGAAAGTAACTCTGAACAAAATCAAATACAACATATTATAATTCAAAAGGTTTTAATAAGATTCAAATGATAGATAGAACCAGTTAGATTAGATCACAGTCTGGGGGTCAGAACACAGGACCCTTAGAGCCAGCTAGTGTCTGGGGGTCAAAGCATAGGAAAATCAGAACCAGTGAGAACAGCCTGGGACTCAGAACACAGGAGAAGACCCAACTGGATTATAACATCAGCCTGTCATACTCTACAACTAGGCCTACTCTACATTCCAGCCCTGAAGGTTACAGGGAACGATGAGAAGGTGCTCTTTCCGTGTGGTTGCCCCAGGTCGTCTTCCTGGTGTATTTCCTTGGCATGATGGCTTTTCTACAATGTGTATGACATTAAAATAAAACATATGTTATGTAATATTACATTAAAATATGTTAAGACTAAACTTAACTTGTGCCTCATGGTGGGGGAAAGTGAGACAGTGGCTCACTTTCCCCCACAGCATTTGGCTCACTTTCCCCCACCACCACAATTTGAGAAAAAACTACTTCTCTTAGCATTTCAGGCTAATCTTCAGTTATCAGCATCACATGGTTTCATATGTTGGTAGTTCATCAACACGTATGATATAAGTTTTTCTACGTGAATACATTTGCTTTGGCACAACAGTTGATTAAGTTGACAGCAAGAAAATTTACTTTTACATGCAAAATACCTATTTTGGTGAAAAAAACATGCTTACCATAGCACCATGAGGTCCTCTCTTTCAGGGCCATGGGGAAATGAGAGGGTCTTGAAAACATATATCTCACATGACCACAAATGTTTTCCGTTGCCTAGATACAGGGGGTGGCTCACATTACCCGATGCCTCAGATTCCCCCGTTCTCCCCTATATTGGCATTTTTCATGCTTGATTGACAGTGTGTAAAGACAGAGGTGAAATGGTAGCCTGGCTCCGCCCGCCTACCTACTTCCGCTCAATTTTCATTTCACTTCAGTAGTCAGTCTGGGTGTGCGGTGTATTCATGGGTTCCTGCTCAGGCAGATTTCTGCCGGTCCAATCAGCGAACAGAGTGAGTGGCTGAGAATGATGACATCGAAGTCGCGCTCCAGTTTCAGTTGAATGCTGCGTTCCTTTATACTCGGAAATCGGAAATTTCCGACTTGGTAGTTCCGAGTTCCGACCTGTCTGTGTTCCAGTGCATCTGCTCGGGAAAGTATGGACGCCTACAACCTTTCTCATCCAAATAACTGAACGTTAGGCTCTATCAAGTTACCGTTGTCAGGTACGGTAGATCCATAGACTACAATATGTAGTGAAGTCGGAAATTTCCGAGTTCCCTGTACAACTGAAACACACCGCCAGAAGCCGACTCATGACATACGTCTGACCAAACGTGATGCGATTGGTTGGCTAATCCAGAGTGGCACTGGGCAGATCCAATAGTTTTAAACTTCAACAGACACCCGCTTCCAAGTGAGTGAACGTTTGCCAATTACAGCACTTCCAGACCTTCTGTACAAATGAAATGAAGTACGATGGTCTGGTAGCACCAGGCTAGTGAAATGGGGCAGAGAGGGGAAGACATGCAGTACTCACCCGGGCGGGATTTGCTGGGCTAATTTATTTGCACAAAATAGCATCTGGTTTGACTATGGTTTATTTGGTAAAACTAAAACCGCGGACAGGCGGCACACACACAGCACCCTTTCGCTCCATGCTGTAGTGTAGCCTATTAATCCCTGCGGGCTGTCCGTGCCAACCTAGAATAACGTAACCTAGGCCTACTTTAAAACCAGCGCCTCCTGGGCATAGTAAAGCAAACTATTTTCCAAAAACCTTCAGGGATAGGTTGAAATCTACCTGGGCTGGAGCCCTGGTAAATTGGTCCTAACAACGCTACTGTACACGCCATATGTTCTTATTTTTTTTAAATAACATTTGTTTTAACTATCTAGCTATCTGTCTATCTAATCAAGTACGTTTATCTAGGCCTTTAGCTTTTTAAAATATAAAATTAGGCCAAACCTTGATTCAGAGACGGTTGGCGTTACCACTTTTTATATTTTCATCTCTTGTGAAGCTTAGCTGCTAGTTTTACAAATGTTAGACATTTTGGTTTTTAGCTAACGAGATAGTGATACAAACAACTTGTTTGTATTTATAGAGATTTGATATCGGGACAATATAATAAAAAATAAAAATCAACATTTTACCTAAAAAAAACGTTTGCTAAATGTCTCTGTGAGTTTCATATTTGTCTCCTTTTTTGATAGCAGGAAGAAAGTGCAACTGAGCAGGGAGTTATTTTCATCACTGTAGCTTGGTTATATTTTGAGAAATCCAAGTTGTTACAACCTTCCCTTGTTACAACCGTCCCTGGCCTCCCGTAGCTACTCCACATCTATTTAGGTAAGGGTTGTTTTGCAGGACCTCTAATTGTAAAGTGTAGACTGTTTTAAGCCTGTTCTTATTTTACTAATCTAATGTAAAGTATGTGAATACTTGCCTTCCTTTATCATGGCTGCATTATTGCCTTGCCTCTCCTGTCTCCTTCATGTAGTAAAACCCTTTGTGCTCTTCCATTGGCTGTCGAGGAGGATGGGCCTCCAGCGCGGCGGACACACCCCACTAAAATTGCGTCAGCTCGAATATATTAAACGTAAACCGGCTCACGTCCCCAAAGAGCCTACTCGCTGAACGGGCGGTACTTCTCAGCAGCTTAACAACATCGTCAACCTGGAAGAGTTTAAACGTCCACGAACTAAGTTGTGAAACTAAAGCTGATGGAGCTCTAACATAAAAACAACGCGGGAAAGAAAAACAGCACCGATCGCCTACTCTTAGCGGCCGGGCTTTTAAAAAGGAAGACAATATATTTATTTATTTCTGAAGCCATTCTCTTCCAAAGAAACCGAAGTTTGAGACTCTTTCAACGGAGCAACACTTTCAAGATGACTGCTATCTGAGCGAAACCACCGGGGGACCCCGAGGAAGTTTTTCCATCGCCATCAGCTGCCTTTGATAGAAGAAGCAAACAAAGACACAAGAACAAAGAGTAAACCTTCACGGTGCAGCCATGGACACGGGAAAGGTAGGCTATTCATTTCCGTGTCTACGACACATTTCACAACACCGAGTCCTTAAAAAAATACTGTCAGACCTGTTTTCTTCTTGCTGTCAGTGAGTCTCAGCCGATGGGTTCAGCGAGTTCAGCGTTTGTAGCCCATGCGGTAGGCGACTTCCACATGTACCATGACGGAGAGGCGGCTGCGATGATGCAGCTAGCCTACTATTATTGTTGTCGTAGTGACTTACAACGTTTCTGGTTGAGTCCCAGTAGGCTACCTCTTTGGAGCCTGATTATGCTATTTAATAGTCCAAAACGTGTCTGCACATAATAGTAACCTTAAGTTACGTCATATACATTATTTATCCGTTATAACCGGATACAAATCTAAAGGTAATAGTTTTGACTGTTCAATTTACATTTTTATTGATTATTATTTACTTTTCTTCCGTATTTTTTTTTTACGTCACACTAGGCATGGAATGAAACGCTCTGTCATGGTCTCGCGCCGTGTTTGTGTGCTGCCTTCGTAGGTTTGGTGATGCTGAACTGTATCACTGACTGTGGTTGACATGCTCTGTTCCTGTGAAAAACGCCTACGTGACAAAAGTTTGACAGGAGCTATTATAAGAGAGTATTTTTTATAACAGAAGAAGAAGAACTAAACAGCCATTTTTTCGTGTAAAAGTATCAATAGATTTACGTCTCCACACTACTTTATAAGTGAATGTTTCAAATGCGTATCTGCCTTAAAAGTAGGCCTACATAAGTGATCCACACGTTATACCGTTTATTACACTGTAAGACAAAGACATGCTGCACACTTACACATTAAGAAGATAACGCCATGTTATGTTTGTCTAATTTTTTACTTTTTCTCTCAATCATCTAATCGATAAATTATATAATCGTTTCAGCTCAGTATAGGCCTATTATTCCTGAAGGAAGCAAGTTGTAGTTGGTGGAGAAGGTGAACTGAAAAAATGTAGTGTTGAGAGATTTATCAGTAACAATGCATTGTATTGTATAAACTCATATGTTATCTTACAGAATCACCAATCTAATTTACAAATGAGTGATAGCTGTCAAGTCAAGATACGTTTTTGTAAACAATCCAACATTATTCGGCCAGAGCAATCAAACTAGGCATTCCTGATCTAATCTATCACTACAGCTCATCTATATTGTTGTGATGGTCAAGCAAGGCATCATGCTTTTACATTGTTAGTGATAGATTGTGATGCGCATTGTTCAGAGAGTAAACATGACTTATGTGTTATGTTGCCGTCTCTGTCCTGGTGCGGCTTATGGTCCCTGTTACAGACACAGACATGCTTGCAAAGTGAAGCACGTACGCCTAAAATGCTCCCTCAGTTTTCCTTGAGCGATGTCAGACCAGTTAAACCCAGTGGAACGGCACAGGGCAGCCCAGTCTGACATGCTGGTTAGAAAATGTTTCCCTAGCTGTCGTTTTTTTGTTCAGTTTTTTTTTGTTCACCACGCACACTGTCCGATCGTGGACCAACAGCTGGACAGGTTCGCTGTGGACGTGATGGGAAATGGTTCTCTGTGTTCCCAGTTTCCACTGTGACACAGACACAGCAGATTTCCAGAGAGAGTGAGAGTCTACCAAGGGAATAGGCAGTTGCCAACCCTGCGGCGTTAAAGCCTTGACCCTTTGCTTCCCAGGCTGTTTGCCTCTCTCCTTCTTTCGTTGTTTAGTTGTGTTGTGTAGAATTGTTTTTGCATGTTGGTCCGTAGTTAAACAGTAGTTTAGCATGAGCTGATTAACGTCTCGTGGTCAGGATTTTCATACCTGGCATGTACTTAGTGTTATGCCAAGTTATGTGCAGATGAAGCACGCGGACACTTGAGCGACTGGTTAGAGGGCACGGTAAAGGTTAAAGACAGTGTAGGAAGTGGTAGAACTGTGTGTGGTTCTATTTGCAGAGAAGTAACACAGATTCAGAGAAGTGCGATGCTTCAGTGCTTATAATAAAAACAACCTACTTAGGCAACTACCGTTCTCGGTAACGAGTTGTCTTGTTGGGCTTGGCCCTGTTTTATGGCCTGTGCATTTGTTACAGGTAGATGCACAAATCAGCACAAGCTCATTTCATTATTCAGCTTAATTTCAGTTAATTTTCACTCTGTTAAATCTCATTCTTTCAGTGCAGTGTTATTATGACGCAGTTATGAGCCCTAATCCCGCAGCGTTTCCATCAAAACATACCACGTTAATGACGTCAAGCTGTGAGTTGTTTGCCATCTAAGAGCTTCATTCTCAACAGTAAGCTTTGTTCTGGCCTGTACACTCCATCTCGGCCTTTTTTATTTTCCAATGGTAATTGGGGTCAAGCATACAGTTGACCTGTTCTGTTTTGAACGAACCAGCCACTACTAAACATTGTATCCTTCACATACTTGACAGCACAGGTATTTTGATTGGGGGTTTGGGGCCAACAACCGGCCTCACATTGTACAGAATTAATTGCACAGGTTTTAATTCCTCTCCATCCACTGCCTTTTATTCACCTGCCAACTCCTGCTTTCCTTAAGACAGTCCAGTAGATTTACTTTCATCTGCATGACTAGCTCCCTTCAGTGTGTCTCATACTGTAACTGTCAGCTATGGCGTAATAAGGCTTAATGAGGCTTTGCTGCAAAAATCGGGATTAGGGGGATCTAGGAGGGTTTTAATTGAGACAAACAAGCAGGCGAAAGCTCATATTTAATTCACAGGTCTTGAGAAAATGTATGGCTTAGTGCACATGCAGGCGCTGCTTGGCCCAGATGTAAATATGTGGGCTTATTCTGACCTCACGATCAAAATTAAATTAGCTCAGTTTGATAAATCAGAACTGACACAGGTTTTTAACATAATGCTGTCTCAAATATCAATTCCTTCTCATTGACTGCCCAATCAGTTTGTAATGTGTGATGTGTGTTCTTAGGCTGGTGCCTCACAATATGACCTAAGCTAAATAGTTAGTTACAGGCAGCATCTGAAAATAGAATTGCTGAATTATTTAGGCTTCTTAAATGCAAGCTTTGTGAGACTTACTACGATAGGGAATATACTTAATGGAACAATACACTTTTTGGTTGTCTAAAGGCCTTAGAAATATTTGCATTCTTGAGGCATCAAAACATTCTTGAAAGCAAAAGACGGTGAATGCAGCCCTTATGAAAATAAATCCTCTCATATAATAGTCCTATTGTTAGTATTAGCCTTGCCCAAACGTTCCCAAACATAGAGTCTAACTGCAAATACATCTTTATCTTATCTCACTATAACGAGTTAGACTGGCCCTGACAGATAAGGCATTCAAACCCTTTCCACTATAGTATATGCAGCAGCACAAACAAATACTACTGATGTATACAGAAACATAACCGTTTAAAATGACGATCTCTCTAAGGCTGTAAGCACGCTTCACAGGCCAAGCATGCAGAAGTTGTTTCTCATTGTTTTACAATGTTTAAATAAAGGTTATTAATAACCAGATGTACCAGGAAACTCAGAAAATTACAGGGAACATAAAGTGTGATTAATACTGAAAATGTGCGAAACCCTTTGACATTATTACCTTCAGTAACTGTTGTGATCAAGTTTTGGTCCCCCTTAGAGTTAGAGGAATGCTTCAGCTGCACTCAAATACATTGAATCGGAAGTCTAAACTTACAGAGGTAGATATCTTATCACAGAAACACATTACCCAAAGTGTCTAGGTACACATCACTGACCTCACAAGTAACAAATAGACATACAAGAGCAACAATAACAGGACTAAGGCAACTATTTGTGAGTAAAGTAAGCACAATTTCTATTTACAGAGCAACCAGAAGGCGAGCAAAAATAGAAAAGTAAGTGGTAAAACATAACTATTTTTAAAAACATATACTACACAGCATGCATATAGGGCCTAGGATAAATAAGGTGTGAGGCAATGTCCTACATGTCTGAGCTGCTGTGGTCCACCTTTGGTACAGCAAAAACACTCAAAACAAACACTAAACAAAACTATTCAGAGAGACAGTCTCCCGCAGAACGGTTCAGGATGAGGAGGCTTTTTAGACACAAGTGCAGCTCAGAGGAGTGGAGGTGAGGACGGCCCACATATTGGATTCCCCACGGCTGTGTAAGCTGAAACTTGGGAGGTGACGTGTGGTGGGTACGTGATGGCAGCAGCGTAGGCCATCGCCATGAATGTAGCGTATAGAGGAAATGAAAGGAGCCGCATTACACACTCTTCTTCAATTTTTTTATTTTCTTTCAAATGATTAAACAGTTCAACCTGATTCCGAGGAAGCCCTATGTGTGAGTCCGGCTGGCTGCAATGAGTCACTAACTAAGTATGGTAACATTTAAAAACACTCCCCTCTGCGGCTCTCAGGAACGGATATAGAACAAAGAAGCATTTGCTAAACAGAAAAAAAAGACTGTTGGTTGAAATAAAGAAGAGCATTACTGAGTATTTGTTTATTACTGATGAGGTGTATACCACAACATCCTCATGTTTTCGAGAATTGAACGCGCCCCCGTCAGCTGTGTTTGCTTATCGAAGCTTAAATGACTATTTCCTGGTTTGGCTCTCTCTCTCTCTCTCTCTCTCTCTCTCTCTCTCTCTCTCTCTCTCTCTCTCTCTCTTTCTGTGTGCGTTAAAGCATTAGTAGATTAGTAGATTTTACTGGACGAAAAAAAAACCTTTAGGGACAGTGACGGTGAGAAAGAATAAAGGATAATTCCATAGATCACTCTATGTAAAAAAGAGGTTTGGAAGAGGCTTGGTCATGGCATAAATAATAAAAATTAAGGTTTAGATTAGCTGTTATTCTGATGTCTATTTGTCACAAAAAAAGCAATAACGTGGTAGAGAATGAACGTTTTTTCTTCAGCTAATGTTTAGCATTTAGCTAATTTACCTGTATCATACGCTTGATTGATCATCTCTTTTTGTCCTAGGCTGCTGTCAGTGTTTACCAAATATGAGGATATTTGGTGAGGTAACCAAAGCGAATTTCAGTGGAAGTGTTATCTGTGTACTGCATCAATGACTAGACAGACAGAAATGTACTTGCTGCCCCGCCGCCACATCATATTTGACTTTGCACATGCAAAGATGACATTTGCATGGATGTGGATCAGCTCAAGGGAGCAAGTGAATTAAACACGGGAGGAGAGAAGGCCTAACATTCTATTTTTCTCACATGACATTCAGACATATTAAGTTTGGAAAAATGCACCAGCAGCCTCCCTGTGATTTGAATCAGTTTTGGAAGGAGAGAAGTTGGTTTTCAGGGGCAGGTTAGAAAATGTGTGGTTTTGGCAGCTGAATTTTGTCTACAATATTAAACAGCCTTTTGCCAGTCCCCGAGACTGAGGCTGAATTCCCCGACTGTTATATTCGGCTTGCCCTTGTTATTGACAGTATTATAAAACTCAAACTTTCTGAACCAACTTTCCTTGTTACCTCAGAGGCCTTAACTAATCAGATTTAAAGCTATGTGTAGATTAGCGTGGTACACAGTGTTATGCCAGCCCCCTTGTGAATGGCTAGCTTAGCCATCATGTGTACGCAAACAAAGAAAAACTCAATTTCGACAAGAAAACAAAACTGAGAGCAGCAGCTGAGTGAAACTTGCCTGGGAGATAACTAAAGGTAGAGAGCCACACATATCAAGAGGGATGGTCACCAGTGATTATCATGAAATAGCTTTATTGGGTGTGACCTGCCAGTTTCCCCAGTGAGGAAGTCACGTATTATGTTGCTGCCTCTGGTGTCTGTTTACGAGGAACTGAATCAAACTCACCTACCTTAGTACTTAGACAGGTGAGAGAGGAGCAGGGGAAGTGTGGCTATTTGTGAGAGTTAATATTTGTGTTTTGGACTTCCTCCAGTTTTAAATACATCTTTATCACAATTTTTAAAAAAAATGTTCAAGCAATTGCCCTAAAATTGTGATTATGTTTGGCTAAAGTGCATTAGCATACTCAGAATGTTTAGACTGAGGCCAGGCTGAGGGGAGGTCTCCCTGTATGTAGGTTAAAGGTCACAGAGGAGTGTTTGATTTCACTGCCATACCCACTTATGACCACCATTTGCAGCTGGATTCAAACATCTACATTCAAGCGAGTTCCTTGCAAATAGTTTCAGATATTCCCTGGGGGGGGGTGTGTGTGTGTGTGTGGGGGGGAGCGGGGGGGTTGTGGGAGTTCAAGACTCAAACATTTAACTTTCCAGTCATGTTGTTTTTTTCCAGGGGGAGAATTTATCTGTTTATTATAAAAAAAAAAAAAAGCAGCTGTTAGTTCACTGAAACCTTGCGCTGTTTATTGCTAATTTCTGATCAGTGCTGGAGCTGTGGCTTAACAGAATGACATCAGTTCTTGTTGGTCTGCACACCGACACCGTGGCTCCTTTAAGAAGTGATGGTGCATTGTGTATATATTCCGTGCCTGAACAGTCCCATCATGGACTTGATGACCCATGTAACGATACTTCCTATTGGCTGTAGAAATGTAGGCGTGTCTTTGAGGGTCTTCTTGAGCCACGCTGAACACGCCGGAGTGCCTCCACAAACACACGGACCCTTTTTCCCCCTTCCAGCTCCCCTCCCTCTGCATCGTGCAGGGGAGGGGAATACTGCTACTTTAGACGTAGCCTGCAGCACTTTGGTGTTATTAAAGAGGACACATGTAACAATCCTTTTTATGAAACCTTGGGGGGGGGGGATTTGTAGTGATATTCCATCGGAGACTTATGACTTTCAACAGATTGTTTTGGTTTTAGGATATGCAATTTAACTGCCGTTGGTCCCCCGCTCTCATAGCATTTTTTTAAAAATGCAGCAGGATGCTTTCTTTTTTAGTGAGGTTGCTCACTGAGGTTGAACTCATTGTTTATGCCCTTGCCCAACACCAAAAGCAGCAAGTTTTATACGTTTTAGTTTAGAAGCTCAAGAACTTATCAGGAGAAAAAAAAGAGTGAGTGTTTTTTGGAGGCACTCAGGTGTGGCTAAAGACACACCTGCATTTGGATACCAAAAAACAGGAACTTATCTGGTGTGAATCACTTTTGTAAAGGATTAGTATTAATCACAGGACCATAAATCATTATTAATTCAGACATGTCGACTCATGGTGAGATGTGAAAAATGGAATTAATAAGCAACTCATCTGCTGTATTTCTGTAAATGTGTATAAATGTGATTACTATGACAAATTGTAAAAACATATTTTCCTGGGGTTTTCAGTTTGTTTTTTCGATAGGTTCTTCTTCCTCACTGAAAGACTCTTTCTAGAGGTACAGTTCATAGAAGTGAGAGCAGATTTTGGAAGAAGTCGTAGCTTGAGGCTGTTGTTGTCTGAGGAGCAAAGGACAGCGACATACTCTCGTCTGGTTTATTAACTTTTTGGTATGAGGAAAATCTCTGCTGATCCACTGGGCTCTACTGAGATCAAGCAACAAGTGAACTGTGTAATAACCAGAACGGGAACCCAGACAATGACTTATTAAACCTGGGTCTGTCATGGACCTGTACCAAGAGAGGTAGATTTATTCAGTTATGTGGATAACTCTGCTGCTCTGATGTGAACCTGGCCTTTGTTCAGCCAAAGTCAACCACAGAAAATCAACATACGTCTGGGAAGAAGATTGTTAAGATTCATTTATTTTCTTTCCAGTTTGTCTTAAAATAAACCCTTTTCCATTGGGCAGCCACATGCCACAGTGTTGCATAATGTGTTGTGATCAATCATCTTCAAGATGTATCAGGATATTTTTGTAACAGTGTATTCATTTTACTTGTCATTATCTTACGGTGAGGAGGAAATATGAGGCTGACCAAACTGAACATTTCGTAATGTCAGATATTCGCTGAGTTAAAAAAGTGATATCCCAAAGATAGCTAACGCTTTGTCAATTGTGTGAACCGATGTGTGCAGGAGCTTCCAATTCAGTAAAAACTAAGCGTCCAACCTGAAAGATGACACAACTGATAATTGTACTATTTGCACTCATCCCAGCTCTTGTATAAATGAATGCATTTATCCACTGTTGAATAACTGGTCCAACCGGTCCCTTCACTGACATGAACACCTCTTTTCTCTACTGTCTTGCAGCAAATAACCTTCCCGTTGTTGATGAGCGTTGGGGCAGCTGTGATTGGCTCCCTGCAGTTTGGCTACAACACCGGTGTCATCAATGCCCCTCAAAAGGTGAGTTAATGTGTCCCCAAACATGTTGCTCAAATAAGATCTTCATGCAGGTCCAGCTAGCAGTTTCAGCCCGCAGAGATGCAATATTACTTGGTTTGCAGTAAATATACGCCATCATTCATGCAGTAGAGAGTTATCCTTTCCAACTCTAGCCCTTGTGCTAGTGGTATTTCACTAACTGAAGGTGGAAGGGGGTGTTGGGTTAAGGGGATGAGATAATAATAGCTGCATTCAGGCCTATCAAGTACAAGGACATCTGTATTAACAGACACAGATAGAGTGATTCCTGTTTAATAGAGTGTGCCCATGCCCAAAAATGGACATCTGCTGACCGACAGCAGGCTGGGAAATGCTAGACATGGACATTCAAGAGGAAATGAAAGGAGGGTAGGTAGACAAGTCACTTAACCCTCCCTCCCCCGAGACAATGCAAAGTTAATAGAAAAGATGTTTTTCATGCCGGACTAAATCCCCAGTAGGTTTTATTAACAGACAGGTACACACGAAGAAACTCATTTCCTGGAGAAAGTCTATTATGCATCGGGTGTAAATAACTAGTCATGCTGAGTTTGGTCTGAACACGCCCTGTGGCTACATACAGCTGTCTGTTCACAGGTCACAGGTGTGTCGCCACCACTGCAGACAGGCCTGAGCTCTGCCTCCTCTTTGTATTGATTTGGCTAGTATCCTCTGTGTGTCGCGGACTGACTGTCTGTCACAGTGCTCCACTGTCTGTCACAGTGCTCCACAGTCACAGCTGTATGTGGTGAGGGCAGCCTCATTTTCATCTGAACTGCTCGTCCACTGTCATCACACTGTCAAAGCTATAGCCTGGACTTTGATGTGAAGGATGATTTGTTAATGAGAGCAGCTCTCTTCATTTTGTGTCTGAAAGAAAAAAGACATTCCCTTATTGTATTCTCTAAAGGAAAAAAAGGAAAAAGGTTATAAGGTTGAAATACACATGAAATAGACAGAGAAGAAAGTCTGGGCAAAGACACAGGCTCTTTAATTTTCCCCGAGTCATAATGTGAGGGTGACATTGGCAGCAGTGTTAAAGAAGGAATTGTATGCCTTGAGACATTTGCACTGATGCAATCGTCATGGATTGTGCACTGCACACCAGTAGTAACTGACCTCAATATTAGAAATGTCTTACTAGTTATTAATATGAAAGAGCACAGGCTGCCTGCGACTGCAATCATCAATCAATCTGGCAGTAATGATCTGTACTAGTAATCAATATATTATCTGGAAAGGTCAATCACATTGCCAGATGTTTCGATGTGTCCAAAGCTCTGAGATATTCAGTTTACTATGATGTAAAGTTAAGCGGCAAATCCTCACATATGACACATTCATCGTTACCTGCTAATAATCACACAATCAAGACCTACTTATAATTCATTCTGTGGTTAGTGTAGCACAGAGTTGCATCCTCCAGGAACAAACAGCACATGTTTTTCAGCTTCATGGAGCTCAGCTCAGGAGCCACCGATCACCTTGTGAGTGGCTGAACATTGAGTGGGAGCCGCTGAATAAGTGGTCTGTTGCACACTGGGCTAGTGTGAACATGCCCTCTCGGCTCTTTTATCCCCCTTCCCAATGGCCAGCCTAGGTCTCACACAAACACACAGAGGTCTGAGGAACGTCACGTGCACACAGTTCAAGTGTGTGCAGGGAAACAGTAAGGCAGGTTCTAAATCATTGATTAGATAATGACCCCTTTTGAGGCTATAGTTTTAGTACAACTTTTTATATACAGTAGCAGGAGCTCTGCATATTATCAGCAGCACCTCTCCCCTCTGGGCACTGGCGTGTGATAAAGGTTAGCAGTGATATTGGTGCTGCCTGTGACGTAGGCCTTGCATCGTGTTAGAGCTTCTCCGATTAGATAGACTCTTTGGAGGGCCGAGCTGCAGCTCCTTTCTATCGTCTCCTCCCCCGCTGCACGTCTGCCTGCTCCACAAGGCAAATAACATCCTTATTTGGAAATGTAATCGAGGCGCGTTTTGTTTGTTAGTTTTATTTTGGAGACTTATTTAGTGCTTAGAGGAATACTTTACCCATACGGAACCGGCGTTCTTTCATTATAAAATTGCTATTATAATATAATGAATGAGGTTTTTATTCCCTCAGTCTTTCCTCAGTCTTCCCTTGGCCCAGCTGTCCTGTTAATCCTAGCCCTACATTTTTCCTAGTGTGATGTCACACTAGTGTGTGACATCACGTCAAATGTAGGGTTAGACAGTGAGACCATAAAACACTCTTTCTGCCTTTTCTTAGGCTAGGATGAACCGATTTCAAAAATGTTTGCACATTTACTACATAGGATCTCGGAGTTCAATACACCTTCATATTCCCACCGTTGAAGAAGTTCTATAGGCTCAAGGCCTCTTCCCTTTTCTGAGATAGATTTTTCATTGATTGAAGTTGGTTTTCTTTAAGCTCCTCCTGTAAAACATATATGGAACACTTCCTGCATGCTAGTTACTTAACATTCATGAACCTGTTTTCAAACAGTGGAAACTGCCCAGAAAACAAGACAACTAAATATTGAAGTGAGACATTATTTCACAATTTCTTGTACTAATTATTACATTTTCTCCTTGTGCGTGGTGAACACAGTGCTCACCTTGACATCCTGGCCAGCATCCAGCTCTCACAACATATGCTGACAGCCTGACAGTATGAATACACAGCTTGTTTCATTGTGTGGTTAGAGCCAGCTGGCTGCGTGGACTGCAGGGTTTATTCAGAGTGAGGCCAAAGGAGGGGACCCCAAATCAGTATGTGGCTTCTCATGATCAGCCATTCAAGAAATGACTTAATCTGAAAAGAAATGAATGTAGTGTAGTGGATGAAAAAGTTGGATTTTTTTCCCCATGAAGTCTAGTGATGCAAACGTTTTAAGTAGCAGAAAATTGAGGCACTCAAGTTAAGTACAGAGGCACTCAAAATATAAGAGAGCAGCCAGGGTTCTTGTAAATAAAGTAGTTTTTTTTAAGGTCAGATGTGATAGGATGAAGGTCAGTAGTACAGGACAGTATATGATGACGCACTTGAGATCACTATGCAAGGTCTTGTGAGTTGATAGCGGATGGATACGACCAGAACCCGAGTGGTAAGGCGAGACACTGCAGATGAATAGGGTATAATTCTTTAACTTATTTCATCATGGATCTTTTAGCTATTATTTTTATTTTACCCCTTTTTTTTTTTTATGTCAGAAATTATTTGTTAATTTGCATGTCTTATAAACTAAAAATATAGTTGTTGGATAAGTCCAAATTAAAATCTAAATTAAATTTTTATAACATATTAGTGTCCAAAGTTTGTACAGAACAGCTTTTGGGACAGCCTTTTTTCATTTTATAAATCAAAAATAACTATGCACAGTTCTTAAAAATGCATTTTTGACATGTTTTGAAGAAGTAAACATACCATAAATCAGACAGTAAACAACATATGAACTAATTTTTCCCTGAATATTGAGAACAATTGTAATTTTGAGAAAATGTGCTCTAAAGATGTTTCTAAGGGAGAAGAATACAGACTTTTTATTTATACTAGTATGAAAGAAGACAGTCTCAATTGACCGGTGCTTGATAAAACAAGTTTATTTGCCTGCCATGCCTGTTCTTCAGAGTGTCACACTGTCATTCAATATCCATCCCTCCGCCAGGGGAAAACCTTGAATAAATTGAAAGCCTTACTATTCATAACCGGTCTCTGGGGACACTGCTGACTCTGAGTATTTATTCCACATAGCTATCGTTGAGCTCGAGTACATTAAGAACTCTGGTACAAGGTCTGCAACTGCCAAGTGTTTCATAACAAATATATGCGATGTTATACTACCGCAGAGGCACATGACTGAGCTGGAGATGAGCAGTGTGAGTTATTGGAGGTTGCAGACAGGACAGGCTGTTCACCTCTTTTTGAATCATAAGGGAGGTGTCACCGTGACACCCACATAAACACAGGCAGGGCTCGGATACTTAACCCCCGTCACTGGCTGGCTGGGCGTGTTTGTCAACACAGTCCGGGTGGTGAGGGAGGAGGAGCAGGAGCAGGAGGAGGGGAACAGAAACTTGACACTAAACCATGGACGGTAAACTTCCTGGTTGCCAGGAAATGGGTCATGATTGTACAGTGCTGCCATCAGCTGGCAGCACGGTGATTACCTCAACCAAGCTCAAGAGGAAAACATTAAAAACACATGCCCTGCATTCCAAATCACATACTTTTTCTTTTTACTACACTGCATACTAAAGTACAGAAAGTTTTTGGAGCACAGGAGAGAGAAAATAATCATATAAGGAAGATTTTTTTTTCATTTTGTTGAGAAATGTCAAGAATAAAGACGAATACTGCTAAATGCTATTGGAGTTAGTGGGGCATCTAGGTATTTTTGGCAAACTTCAATTGACATGCATGTTTTGGGACATCCTAAATCCTTTTCTGGCATACTAAATAGTATGGAAGTATGGGTATTGGAACACAGGGAATTGACTGTTTATGTGACTATAATGAGGTAATTATGATGTGATACACCTCTCCTGTAATGATGAAGTCCTGGCCAACAGAAACAAATATGTCTTGTTTATTTTGAACAAAAAACATTTACCTTTTTTTTTTTTTTGCTTTCCTTGTGGCAGGTCATAGAGAACTTCATCAATGAGACCTATTTCGAGCGCTTCCAGGAGCCCATCTCTAAGACAGGACTTGTGGCCCTGTGGTCCTTGGCCGTCTCCATCTTCTCTGTCGGGGGCATCTTTGGCTCCTTCTCCGTGGGACTCTTTGTCAACCGCTTTGGCAGGTAAAAAGTAAATGACACCCTTGTTGCTATGACAGTAGTCTCATTGCCTTGAAACATTTAAGCTGTGATTGTTGGCCTGAAACATTTTATTTTAATATGATAACAACACGTACAACTAACTTTGAATGTATTGATGTTTTTAAAAGTGATTTGAAATCCAGATCCGTTGAAAAATTCAAAACAAACCATTAAACCCCGATAACACACACATGGCCGAGGGTTTATGTTTGGATTCAGAGGAAAGAATAACGAGATGTTTCTATGGAAAAATGCTTAAAAATAAATGCATGTTTACATTGAATGTGTTCTCTTTTTGCCTACAGGAGGGGCTCAATGCTCATGATCAACGTCCTGGCCTTCATCGCAGCCATTCTGATGGGCTTTTCAAAGATGGCGAGCTCCTGGGAAATGCTGATCGCCGGTCGTTTTGTGGTGGGCCTGTACTCTGGCCTTACCACAGGCTTTGTGCCCATGTATGTGGGTGAGGTTTCCCCGACAAACCTACGAGGAGCCCTGGGCACCCTCCACCAGCTGGGCATTGTGGTCGGCATCCTCATGGCACAGGTTGGCGGACAGTTCATGTTCAAGTTTGTTTTATTTTGATCAGGGTTCCTATAGTCCGGAAAGTTTGGAAAATGCTTGATTTCTTTTGTTCTCAAGGTTTGAAATGTACTTGACATCTGAACACTTTACGGGATATTGCTGGATTTTTCTTCATATTGACCAGATTGATTTCAATCTTTTATTCCTCAATAACATTCAGATTTTATGTTCAATAACTTCATGCTGACTTGGTTGTGGACACAGAATTAAACTTTATTTGGCTCATGATGCACACTCATTCGGATTGGTAATGTGTTTTTACTTTATTTCCAACAGATATTTGAATTAAGAAAGAAGAAGAATTGAAAAGCTTCCACACCTCTTTATATGGGATGTTAGTGCCTATTATATTTTGTATGAATAAGTTTTATAGCAAATCCAATAGCTTTCTTACCGGATTGTCAATATACATACAATATATATATATATATGAGCACCCTATCATTTTACTGAAAGGGCAATGTATGAAATCATACAGTAATCATGATTTTTATATATTTAAAGCTTCGGGTTCTTCCCGAAAAAAGTTGAACTTTTATTTTGAAAGTGTGTGAAAAGTGCTTGAATTTGACCCTAACAGGCTGTATGAAAAAACTATTTAATAGTGTTGCTTGGATAGTGACCTTTTTTTTTTATAATCTGTGAAATGACAATATGGCTCGGTGTCTTGGTTTGATTTCAGGTGTTTGGATTGGAGTCGCTCATGGGTAACAGTGAGTTGTGGCCGCTCCTCTTGGGCTTCACCTTCATCCCGGCTGTGGCACAGTGCATCCTGTTCCCCCTGTGCCCTGAGAGCCCGCGCTACCTGCTCATCAACAAGAACGAGGAAAACAAGGCCAAGGCTGGTGAGTCCCCACACACATACTCAGGAGGCCACAGCATTCACAGCTTGAATGGGATGCATTTGATTATAGTTGCTCTATCCTTGCGTGATTTGTAATTATTTGTTATTTAAAAGGTGCTCCGAGGAACTTTCCGTTTGTGTTCATTCTTGCACTCCCTTTGGACAAAAGTGTTTTTACTGAAGCTGGCGTAGTAGTTTCTCGGTGAGCGTACCCATGACAAAGGCATCAAGAAATACTATATCAAAATAGCATTCTCTGCGCTGATTGTTTGCTTTTACATGTAATTTATGATCATCAGAGGAAGATGAGACTGTTTCAGAAATATTTAAAAGTTCCTCGTAGCACCTTTAAAGGTGCAGTGTGTAAAGGCAATGGGCATTTTTCACATCATACTCGGTAGAAATTGAATATAGTATTGGTATGTTTTAATTAGTGTATAATCGCTTGAAGTTGTTGATTCTTTTACAAGTTTCTTTTGCAATCTAGATTTTTTTTCCACTCTAGATGACGACAAACCTTTATTACGCACTGCACCTTTTAACTAATAGTTTTACCAACATTTGGTACATTTCTTTTATAAAACTCCGAAATGTGAAGTGTTGTCTCAGATTCTTAATGGTTCTTCTTAAATGTCTAAAGTAAATCAAAGTTGATTTAAAAGGTAAAACAGGAGGGTAAAGGAAATCAAATGTGTCTGAACTGTAGTTACCGACCTGCCTTATCCCGTTTATCACATTTCAGCGCTGAAGAAGCTCCGAGGCACCACAGACGTGAGCGCAGACATGCAGGAGATGAAGGAGGAGAGCAGGCAGATGATGAGGGAGAAGAAGGTGACCATCCCGGAGCTGTTCCGCTCGCCCCTCTACCGCCAGCCCCTCTTTATCTCTGTCATGATGCAGCTCTCCCAGCAGCTGTCTGGCATCAATGCTGTGAGTGTCCCCGCCCTGAGACCTTTTAAACGCTTTTCCCTGATATGCTTTGTATGTCCACACGTTCAAATGCTGTATTGCACCCAGTTGCTACAATCAGTAGTACACAAACATATCCTTAACATACCACACATCAACCTTGTAACGAAGAAGGTGAAATACTGTTCTCTCAAGCTCAATCTTTGTGTTTTTTTTTTGTACTTTTTTCTGCAGGTATTCTACTACTCCACTCGCATCTTTGAGAAAGCCGAAGTTGCGCAGCCCATCTATGCCACCATTGGAGCCGGTGTAGTTAACACAGCTTTTACTGTGGTGTCGGTGAGTACGGCATAAAGTCTAGTCTGTATACAGCGACCCCCCCCCCACCCTCCCGCCCCCAAGAAAAAAAAACTAAAAAAAATACTGTATGTATTTGTTGTAAGTCGTTTGTTGCTGTGTATTATTACACCGGCTTTATTCCTCATCTTGTTTTATCTTTTTTGTTGTTGTAGCTGTTTGTGGTAGAACGTGCAGGCCGTAGGTCTCTGCACCTGCTGGGGCTGCTGGGAATGGCCGGATCTGCCATCTTGATGACTGTTGCCATGGCTCTGCTGGTAGGTTTTTAGACGATGTAGAAATGCAGTGATCGTGCTTATGGGTGGTTGTCATGTCATTCCCACCAGGAGTAAAGACCTGTCTAACCTCCTTCTTGTCTCTTGGTCTTGTAGGAACAAATCAAGTGGATGTCATACCTGTGCATCGTGGCCATTTTTGCCTTTGTGGCGTTCTTTGAGATCGGCCCGGGTCCCATCCCCTGGTTCATCGTGGCAGAGTTGTTTTCGCAGGGACCGAGGCCTGCAGCCATTGCTGTGGCTGGTTTCTGTAACTGGACAGCCAACTTCATAGTGGGAATGGGCTTCCAGTACGTAGAGGTGAGTAGAAACAAATGACCACATTTGGATGTAGTATTTGTCTTTGTTTTGTTTGAGGTTACCCAATTGTATGGTGTCTGCTATTTTTTAGGAAAGAAGAACGCAATTTTCGTGTCAAGTCTTTTGATTGAATTTATAAGAAGATTTTTTAGATGGATGTCCTGGAAATTCTTTAATTCAATACCACTTTATAGTCCCCATAGACAGATAGCTCGATTCAAACCACCAAATAAATATTCTATTCAAATGAATTCATAAAGCTCAATATAACAAATGTACAGAATAAGACATCCTCTGTCCCCAGACCCTCAATTTCGATAAGGAAATCCCTACACAGACACAAAAAAAACCTACAGATAAACATCTATCCATCATTCACTTAGGATTTAAAATGTTTCACTTTGGTCAAGCATAGTTCAGTCTATTTCACATTTTGATAAAGTCTTACAAACTTCTTACACTATGGAGATTAATTGTGGCATATAATATAACACGTCTGAATCATCGTGCCTATCCCGAATGTATCATACTTGAAATGTTTTTGCTCATAATGCAATAAAGAAGTTGACCGGGATGACTTTCAGGGATGACCCCCCCTCCCCCTCCCTTTTTGAACCCTGTTAGAACTCCAGTAACGTATTGTCTCTCCTCCTCTTTATCTCTCTCTCTCTTCACAGGAGCTGTGCGGCCCCTACGTCTTTATCATCTTCACTGTGCTGCTGCTGGTCTTCTTCGTCTTCACCTACTTCAAAGTGCCGGAGACCAAGGGCCGGACGTTTGACGAGATCGCCGCCGGCTTCCGTCAGACGGCCGCGTCCGGAGCAGAGAAGCACTCGCCGGAGGAGCTCAACAGCCTGGGAGCCGACTCTCAGCTCTGAGCGACCGACTGGCTGGCCTTTCGCTTTTTACAACTTCACAACAAACACTTTTCTCGGACCGAGGAGGAACGAGAAGTGTCTACTACTAACTAGAAGTAGACCAGATCCATTGGTTAGAGTAATTTCCCACACTGTCACCACATTTCGGGGCGTCGTTACCAAAAACACAGAACAGCCCTGCCTGTGTGATTCTCTCCAACATGATGTCTTCTGCTGCCCCCCCCTCTTCATGTCACACGAAACAAACAGAAACTCCATGAGCACTATGTCGCCTGGCGGATGTGGACGGGGGGAGTGGAGGATAGATGGGGAAGGTTTTTAAATAGTATAGAGATATTTTTTAGAGAAGGAAAAATGGAGTGTCTGCCTCAATCAATCGACCTTTTCAAAACTTTTTTTTCACTGAATATTTTACTGATGTGTGCGTGTGCTCTGTTCTTTTTTTTAACCTGTTACGACACAGTAGTTTTATTTTATTTTATCATTTGGTTAAAGAGCACTGTAGATTTAGAGATCTGTTCACTGTGCAAAAAAAAAAATACTTATGTTTATCAATCATACTGTAAAGCTGTTATCACTGTAGACTCAAGCACTGTAGATGCTGTGCAGCTCCACTTTGTCTCTCCTCCACCAGATGGCGCACTGCCCTTAAAAAAGGTCCCAATGCTCCACTGATAAGGAATCCATTATTTATAGCTTTCTGAGTTACTGAGCCCACAAACTGACATGTCGGTTTCTTCCTGTGAGGATTTAAATTTAATTTCATGAGATTTATTATATTAAAGGTAAAATAAGCGATATATTTATGTTAATATAAGTGTTAAATCGCTCTATATTCATACAGTGATCACTTGTATAGTGTGCACGTTTCATAACTCAGATCTCTGTTGCCCGCTCTGCATGTAATTGGCAAATAAACTTTTCTGGGATCCAACAACTAATATCCAATAAGAAGAGAGAACGCTACAAACCGGCACGTCTCACTGCCTGTATACGCGCAGAGCGACATATGGGTGAATGTTTATGTGCCTACAATGGCGGAGCAGGTAAAAATCCTTCCCAATGTCTGTTTTGATGGTTTTTATCATGTTTTATAGGATTTATGAATCTGAGATGATGCTGGATAACTCGCTGCTTGAAGACCGCAGTGCATTAATGTGGTGACGTAGGGACGAGGGAGGTGAGTGCTAACTGCAGTCAGTGACAGGAAGTTAGCTAAACTGACCATTCCGCTTACTTCACCTTTAATGTTAACACTCCACATAGTATGACTCTTTTGTTACTTATTTACTCCTAATGGACAACATGTTGCTATTTTTATTGTCAGACAAAATGTTACGTTTTATAAGATTTGTTGTCTTAAAAAACAAAACTGTTTTTTTCCGTGTGTCCAGATAATATATAAAGACATTAATTCACCATTCATTTTTAGCAGTGCATTTGATGAAGTCAATTTCGCAACGGATATGTGCAAGATACAGTATCTGCACGGACCAGTACCAGTGTGCCGAGCTTGGCAGTGAGGTAGAATGAATAAATCATCCATCTGTTTTAACATGTCATGAGATAAGTATGGACTCACAATCAGCAGCCCCCCAAATCCAAATAATCGCTCTCACAAAACCAAAACATTTGAGATTTTAAGTGTCTGTCTACGAAAACAAAGTCAAGCCTCTGCCTTTAGCCTTATCACTTCGGAGCAGTTTGAGGTCAGAGCGGCCTCGACCAGACTGAAAGCTCCAGTCATCTGATGGTCTTCACTTTTTTTTGTGTAGAGATGAGCTGCGGAGCTTTCGAAGTCTGGTGAATTGTCTAAGTGGTGTCTGGCTCTTCTCACACAACCAGGAGCATGCTGCGATGTTGCATGCTGTGCCGGTGTGACATACGTGAAGCATCTTCAGAAAAATGTATTCAAAAAAGAAAGAAATAATGGGGACCAAAATGAATGTCATCCTTTTGTAAGGTTTTCATTATCCTGAAAGTGCTTGTCTCCCATCTCTGGTTGAGCCTCCAGTGTTCCTTGCACTCCACAATGTCCATTACGTGTCCTCGGAGGCTTGTTTTGCGCCTTGTGCACTGATTTCTGCAGTATTTTTTGCTCTCTCTCTCTCTCTTTTTTTTTTGCCGTGTACTACACTGTAGCTGGTGTAAACATACAGTACAATGTAGTCTGTCTCTCTCTCTCTCTCTCTCTCTCTCTCTCTAGCATAACAAGTCCCTGTCTATGACTGCTGTATCACTTGCTGAAACTTTCTTCTTTATAAATGTGTTGTTTGAGGAAAGATAACTTTTTAGCAGCACTTTATTATTCACAGTAATATTTCTTTGTCACAGCAACAAACACTTTGAGGCTGTTCTTTTTTTTTTCTTTCTACTCAAATATTTGTTACTGAAGAGAGACTGATGTACTGCTGATGGATTACTTGAGGTTTCTTTAATGGAAATGTGTGGAATTGTATAATTTGCTCATAACTATAACGGTATTGTGTGGAGCACATTTAGATGTGTGCACACACAGGCCAGTTGTGAATGAATAGGGTAATATTCATAGTCTAATGGCGACTTTGATCCAACAAAGGCAAAAAAAAAGTCAAAATCCATTTGAATCATTCCATAATTGGTTGTTATTTGTTGTGTATATAGTATATCTTTATAGTGTATATTTAGTCATTTGGTGGGTCAGCTCACCCACTGTGGAACGCACTGTAACATTCACTCTCCGTGCCTTTGTGTGGCCTTCACATATCCTCACCAGCAGAATCATGCAACCCACACAAACTGACGTATATTTTGAATATCAAAACTGTATTTTTATGTACACTGATTCAAAATTCTACTTGGGCATTTGATTGTTATTGTTGCCTGTTGCCTTTGGAATCTCTGAATGGCACAGGTTGGTGGTTTAAACATGCAACATGATGTAAATATGCAACTGACTACAGCCTCCCCCACTCCAAATTTATAAAATATTTAACTGTAATAACAATTTTTTTTTGATAGATAAAGTAATGATTATTTCTGTAGTGTTGTACGTCTATATGCATTTGGCTTCCGGACTCCTGTTCCGTTTGGATTTCATGTCTGAAGATATGTTGTGGCCTAATAATACTATCATTCTTTTGATTCAGACTTTGACTTTTAAGGATTGTGTTCAATTTGACACATTGAGTAGTGTTTATATTTTAGTGCACAGAGCATATTCTAATGTTTGTAATAGTAAAATATCTGTGTGTATGGTTATGGAACATTTACCTCTAGTCGGGGAAATATGAATTGTGATGGATGACGTATTGAATGGTTCCACAGACTTGTAGAAGAGGTTTAATGGCTGAATAAAATAAATCATGCATACAGATCCAAGTTTTGGGGGTTTCAATTTGTCGTTTTTGGTGGAATTCAAAGTGTTATAACCGATGAAACGATTGACTATGACCTCCTGGGGCAGCAAAACAAACTAAACAGTTGAAGTTGTTTAATGTAAAAAGAAAACAATGTGCTGAACTATGCCGAACTCTGTTTTCATCAGCCTGCAGCCCCTTTCACAATGCACTTCATTCATCATTGCATCAGTCATTTCATCTGTTGTTCATATACATTCATTTATTAGAACAGCTTTAACCTCTTTTTAACCTATAGCAAACAATAGCTTGTGAAACAACAACATAACCTAAGCTAACAGACCCATTTACCAGGGCTCAACAGCTTTCAAACACATCTCACTGTCTTCAAAGTGCTTACATACATACAGTACATATAGATGATGGGCCATCATGTGTTTAATTTTTTATCATTAAGTTGTCATGTATGATTCCAGGCATCTTCATTAGCTTTAGAAGATGGAGAGATGTGTATGAAAAGCCAGTAAATGGAATGGGCAGGCAGACATTAGGGCTCATGTTTGTAGATGGAAAAAATAAGACCGGAAAAATTTATATGAACTAAATTCAGCTCTAAAAGGGGTCAACAAAACAGAACGGAAAACAACATACAAAACACTCAACTCATTTACAAATTGACCGACTTTAATGCCAAACATGGTAAACACATGTACTGGCTGGCCAGTAATCTACTCAATATCAACAACAACAACAAAAACTAAATTAAACCGAACAAAAAACTTCAATAATAAAATCAAAAAGTGCTATCTCCCTTATTGCCCATTGAGAATGAACATAAACAACAGATAAGATAAGGAACAATTAAAGTTCAAATGTGAGGGTGGGAAGATTGCTATGATCCTGGATGAGGGGATTTATTTTACTACATCTGAAGAGAATACATATCCTCCCTGAGGTCAGAGAAAGGAAAAAGAGTTATTGAATGACCTCGAGATGAGATGACATAAGGGTTGTCATAGTCTGAGAAATGCTTTACTTCACTTGTGTCTTCCAACTGTCTTTAAAGGGCAGGAGTTCCACCTCACCTGTGCACCTTCTCATAGGCCTCTGTTAAATCAGCAGTACCAGAATCTTGAATTATACATTCATTTCTGATGCTCTCTCTGTGTGTGTGTCTCTCTCTATGGTGCAGCAGCCTTAAACCTGCAAACGTTGTACTAATGGTTATTATTGTAATAATTATCCGTCATGTGTGACCTTTACGCTTCGCAAAAAAGCACTTTCACAGAAAGAGCAAAAAACCTTCACATATTCTCCTCTGTTCCTGTGAATTATGAACAAGTCTCAAGGTTGCAGGGAGCAATATATATGGATGGACTAATGAGATACAGGAGAGAGACCCGGGCAATTGCAAGCATTTGCATATGTTTGATCAGACCCTGGCGCATTCAGCATTTGTGGCCTGGACAGATAGTGAAACACCTAGAAGCTCGAGGGTAGAACAGGCCAGAGACGCTTCTCTAGAGCCAGAGCCCGGGTGAGGTTCCATATCTCCCTCCCTTGTTATTATACATATTAATCCCTCCTTGATGGATAGGATCAACCAGTTCAAAGGCATGCTTGCCATTGCCATATATGGCATTGCTTCATGTCCTGCCATTATTGATTTTCAGCGAGGGGTAGGGAGGAAGAGCGGGGATGGAAATCCTTAGAGGGGAAGAGATGAGCTGCAACACAAGGTTGGCCAACCTCTATTAAAAAGAAAATGTCCACCATTACCTCGGATTTGTGCAATTGTTGTTACCACCAGAGCCTTTGTGTTGGATTGTCTTCTTTGTTTCACTGATCCTGTGCTCATGTGCTGTCTCATTGATAGATGAAAACTATCATTACTTTTGGAAATAATCCTTAAACTTTGACCAAACTGATATGTGGATTATGAAACGAGGGCCTGCAAATCAATATCTACAGCAGATATTTAATACATTCAGTTTCTGTTCAATTAATAAAGCCACTGAATCCACAGGCCGCAAACTCACAACTGTGGATGAGGAAGTTTAAACTGATGACGAAAATAAGAAAAGTCAATACATGAATATTGATTGATTGGTTGACGAAAAGTCGATCTTGCAGGAATGTTACAGGGCAATCGGATAAAAGATACAGTTGCTTAGGTTGCTGGTGATTTCTCTGTAGAGCAGCATGCAATGTATAATCTCTGTGATCCCACCGCGTATCAGAAGAGACAGGAGCTTTTAAGAGTGATGCTTTTGTTCAAAGAGCGTACAGAGAGATGGCTGTAACTTATTCTGAGTATCCAGGAATCAGAAGCCCTTACTTTACATATGGTGGTGCAAGAACATATGGGCAATTTTGACAGCAGATGATGATTGGCCTGCACATAAAGTGAGAGTAGGATTTGCAGACGCAGTTGTTTGGCCCAGGTTTGGTGTGGCGTCCCTCCATATTAGCTGTAACCAGAATGGGAAGTAGAAGGTCAAAGGAGGACCGCTTCCTTTGATTTGGCTTCAAGCAGAACGTTTGACCCATGTTTGCTCTGGGGGGAGGTGGGGGAAGAACGCAGCAGCCAATAGACTGGCAGTTTCACAGGAGAATGAACATCAAACAGATTGATTCTCACTAGTGGACCTTCTCAGAGATAAAACCCTCCCTGGGGAAACACATGTCAGGGAGAAAGGGAAAGATGGTGTAGCAAGTAAAATGAAGTTTAGATGGCTCTGTAATAGTATCAGTAACAGCAGTATGACCATTGGAAAGTGTGATGTTCATGCATCGATCCGAAACATCTTTATTTGATTTTCTGCTTGGGTTTTTCCAAGAGAGTGTAATGAAGTGTTTCTTCCGTTAGCAGGAATAAGGTTGTGCACATAAAATACAATGAACAAATCCTGGTTTAAGGACAAAGTTGAATCCTTTTGTGTTTAGGAAAAATTCTCCAAATGAAAAGTATAAACCTTTGAAGAGCTAAGATTTTATAATTATCTCCACAATACTCTGAAATATAGTTGTCCCATTTCCCCGCAGGGATCTCATTCTTATCACAGAGAGACGGGATAATTCCTGTTTTCTAGCGTGTCATGCTGTGTAACAATAGCTGAAACAAAACGCTATCACATCTCCTGCTACCCAAGGTAATTCCCATATAAAAAAACAACAACTTGAGGCTGTTGGAGAATGGAATAGGAATCTTAATAGTCAGATGTATGTTACAAAGGGGTTTCTAAAAAAAGATAACAACATAACACAATGCTTTTTCTTATAAAGGTAATACTTCATCTTAAACATAATTTTTTTCTTTAATTTTGCACTGCTGTACCATGCTATGAAGTACTGTCTATTGTGGGTGTCTTGACATTAGCTGTGCCCCAAATCCATATTACAGACAAAGTCTTCACAGTATAGCATATAGTATAGTAGAGGGTCAATTTGGCTTGCAAACAGCAATATCACATCCACAGTTTAAAGGCCTTAAAAAGTCACTATGTTATGGATTAAAATACCTCATGTAGCTTGTGTCATCTCTGTGGAGGTATATAGACAAAGGTGCCTCGATGGAAAACACATTCAAACTCACTTCATAAAGCCTGTTGGGAGTCTGAAAGATGACATGAGCTGTATGTGTTAGTCTGACTTGATTCAAGCAACAAAGATCATTTCAGTTTATTATAGTAACTTTATCACTCAGTAACCCATTCTCTTTTTTGTTTTTCACCCTTACATCACCAAACCTAAAGATACAGATTAGTTGTACAAACTAATGGCAATCCCTGACCGTTTAAGTAGAAGTCAAAATCTCCAAAAAATCGACCAATATGTAATATGCACACTGTGTGGTTTGAGTGGACTTTATTTAGACGTTGTGAATACACTACATATCATTGCTGTAGTACTCAAGATCAGTCTTGGTCTTGTAAAGGTTTTGTAACTTGTTTTCTTACAGACGTGCAGTAGGTAACTTATCCTCGTCCTTCCTGTGTTGTGGAGTGGTGGAGTTGGCCCCCCTGTTGTTATTGTTATTGCTGCTCCTGTGGCGTGTTAACTACCCCACAAGAACACCTGTTGATTATGACATTTCTGAGTCTTCTTGCCCACCTCCCTGCTCCCCCGCTACCACCGGGGCTGTCTCCCCTCTGCCAAACTGCTTCTGTTGAACTCCTACAGTGTATGGGTGGATGCAGTCAGATCAAAGCCCAAGGATTTACTGGCAAAGCTCTTAGATACTTTAAATAATAAAAAAATAATCTTTAAGAGAATGAGGATATCTTTCACACAAACAAAAAATCAAAGCTATGACTTTTCAGCATAATTGTTAATGATCAATTTGCATTAATTCAGCGTACACCTAGTTTCCAGTGAATGTCCTTTTAAGTTAGAACATTGGTTATGCTGCACAAAAGAGTGGTTGTATTTGATAAAATGTTAAGATTATTCTTCTGAATTCAGTACATTAAACTCTCATGAGGTTTTAAACACATAAATATTGGTCAGAGTTCAAATGAGTAAGATAGAAAACATAATTAGTTACATTATCTTGATGTATTCCTATCGGTGTGACTTAATGGGAGGATAAATTTGTTTAATGTATGTTTCAAATTTTCTCATTTAATGAGTTCAGGGAGACGGGCGGAAACAGACGAGGAGCTTTCAATCTCCTAGAAATTGTGTTCACATACTTTTATATAAATATGTGCAGATTTGTGAGTGAATCAGGAGCATGTGCGGAATAGTAATCCCTCTGCGAGTTCCCCAGAGAAGAATACAAGCCTTTTACAGAAAAAATTTATTCTGATGGTATTTTTGTAGCTTTAGTCAGTGCTCATGATGACATCGTACTCACCAACTTGCTATCACAGACACGTCACTAGGAGATGCAGCCAGAAACAATAACAGTCTGAAGATCTGACATGTTGTGAATGAGCCTTTAAGCCATATCAAGTCAACCACTTTGTTCCGAATTGAAACTGAGAGTGAGTGCATCCAATATGTCTCTTATTGTCCCTCAATACTCTGGAAAGCTGTGTGGGTTGAGCTGGTGAACTGTAATGTCATTGGTACTGTTAAGAACACAATGAGACCCACATTCCAATAAACCCAGAATTATCTTTTAATGAACAAATTGTATTAAACTAAAATAAATGAATGAAATGAAATGCAAGTGTCAGCTGCTTACTGTCCTGCGGTTTTATAATTGAAACATCTGCAAGTTAATTTTTCAGTCATAATTTTTTTAGCAAGCTGTGCAGTACAGTACGTCTAAACCATAGATTTTTTTATTTATTTATTTATTTTCCTTTATTTAACCTCGAAAGATCAATTGAGGGGTGACCCTCTTTTACAATGACGTCGAGTTTGTACAGATACACAATATACAATGAGAATACATAACAAGTTTACACACACACACACACACACACACACAGACAACAACAATTTAAAACATTCAGATCAATTGAATGAGAGACATAATAGCCTAATTAAAACAGTTACAAGTGTAGAGGGGCTGATTCAAAATAATAATTTTAAATTGGTTAACAGTTATGAGTGTATTTATTTTAATTGTATGTTGTAGGCTGTTCCAGGAGTCAGGGGCACTATGGCTAAAAGCGGTTTTACCAAGCTCAGACCGGGCATAGGGGACATTTAACATGAGCATGTCAGTTGAGCGGGTTTGATAAAGCCCATCTGAAATAAGCAGCATTTCTGTCAAATATAGTGGTAGCTTTCCAGTCAGAGCTTTATATATAAAAATATGCCAATGTGCATCACGTCTCTCCTTAAGGGAGGACCACCCAACCTTTTCATATAAAACACAATGGTGTGTATCATAAGCATCTCCTGTAATGAATCTCAAAGCAGAGTGAAATACAGAGTCTAGGAGTTTAAGGCATGAACGAGATGCATGCCGATAAACCACATCACCGTAATCAAGGACAGACATAAAAACTGCCTCAATAATCCTTTTCCTACTGAACAACGGGAAGGTGGCTTTATTCCTATAAAAATAGCCAATCTTTTGTCGGAGACGACAGACAAGATTTTTTATGTGAAATGTAAAAGAGAGTTTTTCATCTATCCAGATGCCAAGATATTTATATTCAGTGACTAGTGATAGTGATAGATTCAGTGATAGTAGGCCTATATATAACACACACATCGAACTGAACTTTGTCAGCTTCAGAACAGCGTGTACAGGAGGCGGTGTTTGTTTAAGCGGCAGTGGCGAAGTGGGTAGGGAGATCGCCTCTGGAGTGCAGGGTCGGAGGTTCGATCCCCCGTCTCCCCGCCACATGTCGAAGTGTCCCTGAGCAAGACACTGAACCCCGAATTGCTCCTGATGGTTCAGAGAGCGCCTTGCATGGCAGCTACTGCCATCGGTGTATGAGTGTGTGTATGAATGGGTGAATGTGGTAAGATATGTAAAGCGCTTTGGGGCTGAGAAAATCGGCTAGAAGGCGCTATATAAGTCAAGTCCATTTACCATTTATAAGCAGCAGTCAACGAAGCACTGAGGGCAGGGCCGAGGGCACTGCTTGCTTTCAGCGGGCGTTCTATGCTAATGAGCAGGGTGTATTTCAACTGGGAAAATCTCCCTACAATACCAATCACTGTGTGTGCTAAAGGCTTTGTTATGCAAATTGAGCAGAGGTCCCCATCCTTCAGCGTCACATGCCCTGTGCTCCAGTGGCTTCAGTCAAGATGCAGCTACGCTTTGGATTTCTTCCTCTCTGCTCTTCACAAGAATAAATAAAATAGATGCGAGACTGCTTTTACCACAAACCAACACAAATTGCATTACAGTGTTAGAGGAAATCCCTGTGGGCTTCTCTGTGGAATTTCCTTAGAGACAGAGTTACATTGAATACATAAACTAAACACTGATGCTTCTTTACTGTTGTTGAGGAAAAAAATGTCCTCGACATGGACACATATACAGTACACACACACCATACATCAGAGAGGCAGATAAGGTTATTGATATCACTCCAATTTCCGTTCATTACATATGAAGCTCTAACCAGGTGTTCGGGGGGTTTCATGTACCAGACTATTTTTTTGCTGTTGGCTATGGAATGTCGTACACCACAGCTTGTTGTTTTTACACGTTGGTTTTTGTACAGATTAAACAAAGTAGGAGTTGATCTCTGATCTTGACAGGCAAACATTTCTCAGATATTATTAACAAACACTCTAACAGACCGAAAATCCTTTTTAGTACCATCAACTCAATTATTAACCCCAAAGTCTCCCCAGAGGTCGAGTCATCCACAGGCATTTGTGAAACTTTTTTAAAGTTTTTTATTGATAAAATAAAAAACATAAAACTGTCTTTTACCCCCTCTGCTTCCAGCACTTCACCGTGTCCCCCAGCTGTTACAGCTATATTTGAAAAATTTTCACCAGTGACCCTTGATGATCTGAGAGAGATTATCAAGCACATGAAACCCTCTACATCCCCCAATGATGCTATCCCCTCTCAGATCATCAAAGACGCCATTGAAACCATCGGTTCAAGCATTCTGATCATTATAAATACATGCCTTGTCTCTGCTACTGTTCCCTCATGTTTCAAGCACGCGGTTGTCCAGCCGTTGCTTAAAAAACATAACCTGGATGTTAATTGCCCAAATAACTTCCGTCCAATATCGAAACTACCATTCATTTCAAAAATTCTGGAAAAAGCAGTCCTCTCTCAAGTATTGCCATTTCTCAACTCTGCCAATGTCTTGGAGCCCTTTCAGTCTGGCTTTAAGGCACGCCATAGCACTGAAACGGCTCAGCTAAAAGTGTCTAATGACTTACTCCTCACGCTAGACACAGGTGAGAACGCCATCTTAGTCTTATTAGACCTTAGTGCTGCCTTCGATACAGTCGACCACCCCACTCTTCTAGCCCGTCTCCATCAGTGGGTTGGTATAAGGGGCTCAGCTCTGCAGTGGTTCTCCTCCTACCTCTCCCACAGATCATTTTCAGTGTCCATAGGTCAGCACTCCTCCTCCTCAGCTCCTCTGTCTTGTGGGGTCCCCCAGGGGTCCATCCTGGGTCCAATCCTGTTTTGTTTATATATGCTCCCACTGGGGAATATAAT